>NC_137776.1:156597695-156798581 GCF_963455305.1 Plecotus auritus | reverse complement strand
GAGATAGAAACATCAATGATGAGAGAGAATCATTGATCAATTGCCTCCTGCAAGCCCCCCACTAGGGATTGAGCCCACAACCCAGGCATGTGCCCTGACCGGGAATCAAACCATGACGCTCAACCACAGAGCCACCCCGGCCGGACTACCCCTACAATTTTTTGAACATTTAATGTGCACTTACATGCATCCATCTACTACAAACCAAATGCCCGCCCCTCTCACACAGGGTAATTTGTGCTATTCATCCTTTCAGCAGTCACAGGTGTCTACCCCTATGCCAGAACCTCGGGATAATGCCAGAGATGTGGCTTCTGCCCAAGGTAACTCAAAGACAGAAAAGGCAAATCCATAACCAACTATCTCTAATAAAGGACCAAACAGAAGTACTAAATAAAAGTGCATGCAGCTGTGCTGGCTAGAGCTCCAAGAGAGGAGCAGTTATTTCTGACCAGGGGATTAAAGTACTGGTGTTAGGCCTTTACAAAAAAAACGACACAGGGAAAAACTTCCCCAGATGGGAAGCTATGTGGGCAGAAGCACAGAGGCAAGAAAACACAAGTCTCCTGGGAGAAAGGCATTTTGGGTGGAGCACAGAAGGTTCAGTGTGGCAAGAAAAAAAAGAGCAAAAAGAAGGGACCCATGGTGAAGAATCTTGTATGCCATGCTGGAGTTGAGAGGGGTGCTGACTGGAAAAGGAGATGAACAGGTGCATTTCAGAGAAAGCCCAAAAAGCCACTCTGTTCAGCATAGGCGTGTCCCAGCCTGGCCAGAGATCATGGTATCTGTGTAGCTGATCCCAGCCTGGTACACAGTAGGAACTCAAAAACTTTCTTTTTGAAATATAACGTGTGTGTGTATGTGTGTGTGTGTGCGTAAGTGTAAACACTTAGCTTAATTTTTAGTCTGAATTCCCATTCTTCCAAAAGAACAAATTTATCTCAGTCATTTGGACTGCACCACACAATTTTCCCCCAGCCCATTAAGATGATGGAGGTGGGCTTCTGGCCTTTGGTCATCAGCCATGCCAGTTGCCACCACTATTTCTCTTATTTCTGACAGCCAGGACCCTTCTGGCCTGGAAGCACTCTTCCCCTCTGTGCCACATCTAAGAGCATGGGAATCAGGCTGCTCCTTCCTTGGAGTAAAGGAATCCCCAAGCTTCAGCTTGGCCTCTGGGGCTGTATTCCCATTATTTCCCCCTTTGTCTTTTCTTTCTCCCAGCCTCAAGGCACCCTCTTCTTTGAGGGTGGGGTTTGAGAAGTTTCTCTCTCTCTCTCTCTCTCTCTTTCAGAAATTTTATCTATTGGAGTCTTTTCTAATTATGGAATACCAAAGCAAGAAAGCCTCCTTTGATTTTTCTTATATGTCTATCATACCCCTTCCCTGGGGAACATAGACTACAAAAAAGGCAGCACCTTGAATAAAGGGGGGGTAGGGGCAGTGAAGGGGTGAGTTGAGGGGAGAATGGTGAACTACATGGACGAGGGAATATTGTTAAACATCTCAAAAAACTATTCCATCACTCATAACAGCTCAATAAATTTTTAATGGCATGTGAGTGAATGAGCATCCACATTTGCCAAGGAAAAAAGTGATTCTGCATTGGCTCTCAGCTGCAATACAGTGTGCACCTGAGAGCCATGATCAGCAGAAGAAAAAGTCATCTGGAGGATCATCTTCTATAGTAACTGGAGCCCACAGACCACCCTCCTTGGGTACAAACAAATCTTGAAACAGCTTTAACTCTTAAGTTCAGAAGCTATCCATGCCAGCCAGGATTCCCAGAATCCCTGAAGCTGGGTTGGAACATGGAAGGCCCAACCTGTTCACTCTGAGGAATATTTCTAGATTAAGACAAGGCAGCAGGTCCTAGATCAGAAAAGGTCAGGCCAGTGCACTGGGACCAGACGGGCGGCTGATCAGGCACTTTTGGGCCTAGCTGCCTGGCCTCTGTTTTGCACTCAGTCCTCTCGCCTCCTGTAACAGCTGTTGTGGACTCCTCCTTGCCATGAGTTCATCACAGCAAAGCTTCCGTGGCTCTGCCTTCCCCCATTGCAGGGCTGGCAGAAGACTCTGGGATGTGTGTAGAACTAAACTTGAGAACAAAGAGGAGGGCTCAGCTGAAGAAATGGCCATGGAAACAGTAAGAAGGCTTACTAACAGCCCTCTGAAACCTCCAACCCCATAGCTATGTTATCAGTATGCCCTTGACAACATCAGGCAGAGCCCTCAGGGAATCCCAGTGAGTTCACATACCTTCCACTCCAAGGCCTGGAGGGGCCTGCACTATGCCTGGAATTTTCTGAATTAGGGCCTGGATTCTAAGACTCTCCACTGGGCAAACGTATCAAATGCTTGCTGTGTGTAGAGACTGAGATGAAAGTGATACCACTCACTCATTAACCCATCCAACAAATATTTACTGGACATCACCAAGTCCCTGCTCTCACAAAGCTTACCTTCTAGTGGGCAAGACAGAGAACAAATGTAAACAAATAAGGGATTTCATTTCAGACCTTGACACAAACTAAGAAAACAAAGCATGGACAAAGGGTAGAAAGTGATGTGGGAAGAGAGTGCTAAGATAAGGTGGTCTGAAAAGTCCCCTCTGAAGAGGTAACAAGAGAGCACAGATGTGAAGGGTCAGAAGTAGCCTGGGAAAAGAACATTCCACATAGAGGGAACCACAGAGACAGACTGAGCAGGCCCAAGCTCCGTACCTTCAAAAGAAGGCCTGTATGGCTGGCGTGAAGGGAGCAAGAGCAGAAGAGCTGGCAGTTAGGCAGAGAGGTGGGAGCCACGGGACTGTATAGGGCCTGCAGCTCATGGAAACCCTGCAAATTTCATTCCAAGTGTGATGTAAAGTCACACTTGAGGAGCGACAACTTAATTTACATTTTTAAAAATCAGAAGGCAGCTATGTGGAGAACTGATTGGAAAAGGGAAGTATTTAAGCAGTAAGAGCAGTCAGGAAAGCTATTGCTGTCCAAGTGGCTGATGGTGGCTTGGGTTTGGGTGACAGTAGTAGGTGGAGAAAAGTTGTTGGAATGCTGGATGTATTTTGAAGGAAGAACCCACAAGACTTGCTGATGGTTTGGATCTTGAGGGGATGAGGAAAACAGAGGAGTCAAGGATAACACCAAAGTTTTTGAGCTGAGCAACTGGGTGAAGAATGATGCCATCAGCTGAGATGGTTGTATATAAGAATGGAGAAGGGAGGTGGTCTGGAATCAAACATTCTATTTGAGGCTTATTGATTTTGCAATGGCAAGTAGGCAGCTAGATGTGTGATTCTGGAATTCTGGAGATAGTTTGAGACTAGAGACAGACTGGGAGCCACCTGTGTAGAAGTGGTATTTAATCTCCAGGATTGGGTGAGATGAATAGGAAGAGAGTAGAGATGGAGGAGATTAGGGAATTGAACACTGGGACATGCCACCATGATGTGGTCAGGAAGAGAAGGAGTGGCTAAGAATGTACAAGGACAACCACAAGGGGACTGGGAAGCCTGGGGAGGAAGCGCTTCAAGGAGTGCATCAAAAGCTGCTGGTAAACCCACTGGTGTGGCTCAGTGGATTGAGCATCGTCCTATGCACCAAGAGGTCGCTGTTTCAATTCCTGGTCAGGGCACATGCCTGGGTTGCGGGCTTCATCCTCAGTAGAGGGCATGCAGGAGGCAGCCAATCAATGTTTTTCTCTCTATCCCTCTCCCTAAAATCAATAAAAACATTTTTTTAAGCTGCTGGTAAATTAAAAGTAAAATGAGAACTGAGAATTAACCATTGGCTAAGAAGGTGGCGACTGTGTGAACCTCTCAGTGAAGTGCTAAGGTGCTTGCCTCAAGTGGACTGAGGAGAAAATGAAAGCTGAAGGAGAAGAATCTGAGCAAATCCCAGCAGGAAGCCCTCAGCTGGCATTTTTAAAGAAACATCTTAAAAAACATACTACTCACTGAGGTAGGGGGAGTGGGAAACAAAAGGGGAGAGGGAGGTTGAGACTTCCAGAGAATAAAATAGAGGGAAATTATTGAAATCCTGAGGCCCAAAGAGCAAGAAGAGAAATTGTATTAACTGAAGTTGGGTGAAAAGCCACAGAAAGGGGCCACCTGGAGCAGAAGTTGTAGTTGATGGAAGTAGCACTCAGAAACACAGCAAAGTAGGGAAGAAGCATGAAGAATAAATTGGGCTAAATTCAGTTGTAAGCCAGCATGTAAGGCAGCCCAATGATAGAATCCAAAGAAGCCAGTTTCCCAGGGGAGGGATGGGAGGAGAATCGACCTGAGAATGGAGGGGAGCAGTCAAAATTCAGCGCAGCCATAAGCTAGGGGAGGGAGAGGACTCTCTCTCTCTCTCTCTCTCTCTCTCTCTCTCTCTCTCTCTCTCTCTTTCTTCCCCCCTTTCCTCCCCCCCCTTTTCCTCTCTATGAAATCAATAAATACATATTTTTTAAAAGTAGCTTTGATGTTTAACAATCATGGTGATTTAATGTAGACTCAATGCGGGGAAACAAGTCCCATTTTCTGGCATCTCTATTGGAACCTGTGGCAATGTGTGCTATCACCACCTGGTGGCAGCATACCCCAATCAAGGGTTCCATTGTTTGGAAGGGGACTCCTTTCAAAAGTTTATGGACAGAAAGAGAACCAGATCTTAAGTATCTCCTGCTGAAGTGCACAGCACCACCATTGAAGTAGCCATGCCCAAAAATCAAACCTGAATCCAATTAAGGTTCTGGACCCAACTACCAATTTACAGGAAGTACAGGAAAGTTAAACAGCCTCATGAGGATGTGAGCAGCAAAACCAGAATGTGGCATCTCTACAGGACAAACACCTTAGTTTCTTTCTTTATACAAAAAAAAAAAAAAAAAAAAAAAAGGCAAGAAAAAGCTGAAATATTAACATATCACCAAAAAAAAGGTCAGCAGAAATTGTTGATAGAGATGATTGAAATCTCCTAAGATTAGTGAAAATAGCCTATGAGCAAATCACTCCAAGAAAAAGCGCTAATAATGAGATGGCAGGCAGTCAATGACCCCCTGAGTCTCTGGAAAACAGCTGGTGAGCCAGTCAGTCCAAAGAAACAGTGACTGAGTGAGTCCAGAGAAGAATTGAAGATCAAGACAGGTCAGAATGAAAAAGTCTATGACCCAGTCAGTCCTGGGTTAAACAAGTCAATGAAGGAGCCAGTTGAGAGCAACAAGTCAATGACCTAGTCCAGTGGTCGGCAAACCGCGCCTCGCGAGCCACATGCGGCTCTTTGGCCCCTTGAGTGTGGCTCTTCCACAAAATACCATGGCCTGGGCGAGTCTATTTTGAAGAAGTGGCGTTAGAAGAAGTTTAAGTTTAAAAAATTTGGCTCTCAAAAGAAATTTCAATCGTTGTACTGTTGATATTTGGCTCTGTTGACTAATGAGTTTGCCGACCACTGACCTAGTCAATCAGGCAATATAACTCAAATGACTGAGTCAGCCAGGCAAAACTAGACCTCAAACCAATGCCTTAATGCAGGGGTATGGAACGTTGGCCTGTGGGCCAAATAAGGTCTGAGAAATCATTTGGTCTGGCCCTGCCAAGGCATTAGGAGTGAGTTAATTGTCTGACCAAACATAGCAGGGTAATTTTTAAGTTGATAATTCTGTATAGCCCACAAATGATGTTGTAAATATCCAAATGACCCTTGGCAGAAAAAGAGTTTCCCCACCCCTGCCTTAAAGGAATGAGACTTTTGGATGAGGGCGTAAGGGTGTTTACATGTGGGAGTGATGTGAATTGTTGTGGTCAGAGGAGTGACTTCAAACATGACTTTCATCAATTCCTTCCCTCACTGTACACCCATCCCGTTCCTCTATCATGAGATAAAATCTAGCCCTGACGGGTTTGGCTCAGTGGATAGAGCGTCGGCCTGCAGACTGAAGGGTCCCGGGTTCAATTCTGGTCAAGGGCATGTACCTTGGTTGCGGGCACATCCCCAGTAGGGGGTGTGCAGGAGGCAGCTGATCGATGTTTCTCTCTCATCGATGTTTCTGACTCTCTATCCCTCTCCCTTCCTCTCTGTAAAAAATCAATAAAATATATTTTTTTAAAAAAAGAGAGATAAAATCTAGCCCTGGCCTGTGTGGCTCAGTTGGTTGAGCATCATCTCATGCACCAAAAGGTCACCGGTTTGATTCCCAGTCAGGGCACATACCTGGGAATGGGTGGACTTGATCCCCAATAGGTGTATACAGGAGGCAGCCAATTGATTTTTCTTTCTCACATCAATGCTTTTCTCTTCCTCTCTCTCTAAAATCAATAAAAACATTTTTTAAAAGAATCATAATGAGATGATTTTTAAAAAAGAGAGAGTGATAAAATCTACTTCCCCACCCCTTGGGCTGGCCTTGGGACTTGTTTTGGCCAGAAGAATATGGCAGAAGTGTCGTCTGTGGGTCAGTACTAGCTCTAGCCTTTAACAGAAGTGGTTGGATGCCCTCTTTTAGCCAGCCACCATGTAAGAATGAGACTAACCTGAAACCACCAGGTTGTGAGGAAACCTAAGGTAGCCCTGTGGAAAAAAAGACCATGTGGAGGATAACCGAGGCACCTGCAACTGCCCAGCTGCCAGCTGAATGCACCTAAGGGACCCAGCCATTGTCACATGGAACAAAAGCCTGGACTTAATTCTGGACCCACAGATTAATGAGAATAAGGTATTGTTTTAAGCCACTGAGTTTTTGGATAGATTCTTAGGCAGCAAGAAATAACTATTTTCTGAATGGCTCAAGGCATTCCCCCGCAAGAAAGCAAATACTATTACCTTTGATTAAAAATATTATAATTCCTCCCTGGGAATTTCTCTTAATGTAGATTCAGAGCAAGGTTCTTATTTTATAGGACAAGTTTTCCAACATGTATATAAAAACTTAAACATCAAATTTCAACCACATGACTGTATCACCCCCACAAACTGGCAAATAGACGGCAAAGCAAGGACAGAGTAAGCTTTGCAGTAAGATAGCCTTAAATAGCTGAGCCATTTTCAATTATCATGATGTAAATGCAAACTGTAATTTAAAAGACCATGAGTCTCAACAGGTTACCAGGCCATGATTGGACTCCATATCAACACACCCATTCCAGCTGGAGGAACTGGGTGCAAAAAGAGTAATTCAGGAGAAAGTCCAGCCAAGCCTATTTGTTCAGCCTTATTAAATCCTTTTGGTCACTCCGATGCAGGCAAAATCTCAAGCATCAAAAAAATATCTTTAGCCCATCTGGTGTGGCTCAGAGGTTAAGTGTCAACCTGTGAACTAGGAAGTTGAGTGTTGACCTATGAACCAGGTTGTGTGTTGTGGGCTTGATCCCTGGTGGGGGGGCATGTGGGATGATTCTCTCTCATCGTTGATGTTTCTATTTCTCTCTCCCTCTCCCTTCCTCTATGAAATAAATAAATAAAAATATTTTAAATATCTTTATTGTATTACTCAACCTGCACAAATATTGTCATGCTTTTATAAGGATTCTAAATATTTTATTGGACAAATAACTATGACTTCTTTCAAATACATATTATTGTTATGCTTTTAAAAAACCTTTTTTAAAAAAATCAAAACAAGACTTTTTATATTGGAAAACCTGAAACATCAACAGTGGACAAAATCCTATATAATAAAAGGCTAATATGCAAATTGTCCCCTCGACCAGGAGTTCAAATGGGAGTTCGGCCAGGGGGTGGGCCAGCCAGCCAACTGCCTGCAGCCTCTCCCCCTGGCTGGCCTGGCCCAATGGCTCTGATCTGGGCAGGCCGGCCAGCCCACACCCATGCACGAATTTGTGCACTAGGCCTCTAGTAATATAATAAACGATGCATTCATCATCAAACAACAACACTTATCAACTCATGGTCAGTCTGGTTTCATCTATGCCCCTGCCTGCTACTCTCCTGCCCATATTATATGGAAGCAAACCCTGGATATTATATATTTTCATATAAGTATTTTAGAATGCATGTCCAATAAATAAGAATTATTTTTAAAACAACCACAATGCCATTTTCACATGTAAAAAATTAATAAAACTTCTTTAATATAATCAAATATCTAAAGTGCACATTTCCGCTGAAACCGGTTTGGCTCAGTGGATAGAGCGTCAGCCTGCGGACTGAAAGGTCCCGGGTTTGATTCCGATCAAGGGCACGTACTGGTTGCGGGCACATCCCCAGTAGGAGGTGTGCAGGAGGCAGCTGATTGATGTTTCTCTTCTCATTGATGTTTCTAACTCTCTATCCCTCTCCTTTCCTCTCTGTAAAAAATCAATAAAATATATTAAAAAAAATAAAAATAAAGTGCACATTTCCTCAATTGTCTCATTGTTTTTCCAGTTTGTTCAAATCGGGATTCAAATAAGATCTATATTTTGCAATTGGTTGCAATGTCCCCTAAGTCTCTTTTAACCTATAGGATTTTAGGCCTTGTGGGCAATGCAGTTTCTGTTGACACTATTCAATTCTGCCATTGGAGTACAGAAGCAGCCATAAACAATATGTAAATTAATGGTTCTGTTTCAATAAAACTTTACGGACCTTGAAATTTGATTTTCATATGTCTTATTATTATTCTAATTTTGACTTTTTTTAACCATTTAAAAATGTAAACACCATTCTTAGCTCACAGGTTTTACAAAATCAGGCAGTGGACTAGATATAGCCCACAGGAAGCATTTGGCCTATTGACCGAAGTTTGCTGACCCTTATCCTAGATCATAACTTCTGCACAGCTTTTTCCAGATTTGAAATCTGGCTTTTTGAGGGATAGAAGTAAGCTAAAAATACATGGGATGTCCCCACACCAGCTTAAGACAAGAAATAAAGATGACTCTTACATCCCATTTTAACTGCTGGGTGACTGTGTCTAGAACTATGAGGGCTAAAGCCTCACTGTATTTCACACATGACTTTTATAGATGAAATGAGGTCTTGAGAGAATTATGAAGGCAGGAAAGAAAAGTAACTAATCCTGGCCCACATTCTGCAGTTTGATACTTGATAATGATGAATAAATAAAAATCTCCAGCTTTTCTAAACAACTTACCTATGTGAAAAAGATAACTAATATTCTGCTTAAATTAGCTTGATGGTTTAGCAGAATAGCATAGCAAATACTCAGTAATGAGTGAAAATCTTTCCTTTTAGGAAAGTGATTCTCAACCTTGGCCATATATTGAAATCACTTGGAAAACTTTTACCACTCCAAATGCCTAAGGCGCCTGTACCTCCACCAGTTATCAGAATCTTGAGGGATGAGAACTCCCAAGGTGATTCTACTTTGTATCCAAGGTTGAGAACCACTATTATAGTTTAACTAGCGGCCTGGTGCATGAAAATTCTTGCAATGGGCGGGGATCCCTCAGCCCAGCCTGTCCCCTCTCACAGTCCAGGAGCCCTCAGGGGATGTCCTACTGACGGTTTAGGCCTGCTCCCCAAGTGGACCTAAACCACAGTCTGGCCTCCCTCTGCAGAGGCAACCGGGCCAATCGGGAAGGCACCGCCCCCATCACCCCGCTGCTGGTGCCACTACCGGCCATCGCAGCTGGCAGCTGCCGACCCTCGCTTCTTAGTGCTGGTGGGTGGGGCACGATCTGGGGCAAGGCCAGCTGGGGGAGGTTGAGGCACAGCAGGTCTCACCCCATCCAGCCTCTGTGGAGGCATGGTGCCAGGACCAGCCCACACCACTACCTCTGTGGCTGCCTCTGCGCCACATCTTGCATGCTGCGGGCCCTCGCAGCAGCTGTGGCTTTGTCCGGAGGTCCAGAAGACGTCCAGTCTAATTAGCATATTACCCTTTTATTAATATAGATGTTCAGACTTTCTGCTCTTTGTTCAGTTGCAGTGTGTCATATCCAGTGTCAAAAGACACAATCTGCAACACTTGCATAACCCTGTATAGCCTAACTCCTAAGTAGATTCAGATCCTTTGAGTATAGACACCTGGTCTTTGTGCCTTGAACCTGTGTGCCAGGGCCAGGTGAATTCCAGGTGAGCTCTTGAATTCCATGTCTATTGGAACCTTCGCAACAATTTAAAAAATAGCTAAAGACTTGAACACTGACTTCATAGAAGATATATGAATAAGCACATGAAAAAGTTCTCAACATCTTTAGTCTTCAGGGAAATGCATATTAAAGCCATAATGAGATACAGTTTCACACCCACTGACAATACCAAAAGATATTGGCAAAGTGAGAGCATCTGGAACTTGTACAGTGCTGATGAGAGCATAAACTATCATAACTACTTAGATAAACTGGTTAGCAGTTTTTTTATAAAGTTAAACACTCACTTATCCGAAGACCCAGCAATTACACCCAGGACATAAAAACAAATATCCACTAGTAATATTCAAGAATATTCATTGCTTTATTCATAATAGTTCAAAACTCCAAACAACTCCAGTCTCCATCAACAGGGAAATAGATAAACAAATTGTACTATAGTCATACAATGGAAACTACTCAGCAATAAGAAGGAATGAACAATAATACACTAAAGAAAAACACACAGAGATGAATTTCAGAAACATGTCGAGTGAAAGAAGCATGACAGTCCTAGTTCGTTTGGCTCAGTGCGATAGAGCATCAGCCTGCGGACTGAAGGGTCCAGGGTTCGATTCTGGTCAGGGCACATGCACAGGTTTTGGACTCGATCCCCAGGAGGAGGAGGCATGCAGGACGCAGCCAATCAATGATTCATCATTGTTTCTCTCCCTCTCCCTTTTTCTCTGAAATCAATACAAATATATTAAAAAAGAAAGACACATGGCACAACATATATGCTATGTGATTCCATTTATGTGATGTTCAAATAGAGACAAAACCATAGTGTAGTAATCAGGAGGTTGGGGAGGAAAGGTACACAAGGATTGACTGGAAAGGGAAATGACAGAACTTTTTGGAGTGAACAAATATTCTAAAATATCATTAGACTGGTAGTGTCCCAGGTGAATAGAACTATCAACATTCATAGAACTGTACATTTATGATCTATGCATTTTATTATATTAAGTTATACTTTAATTTAAAAATTATGTAAGAAGCCGAAACCGGTTTGGCTCAGTGGATAGAGCGTCGGCCTGCGGACTGAGGGGTCCCAGGTTCGATTCTGGTCAGGGGCACGTGCCTTGGTTGCGGGCACATCCCCAGTGGGGGGTGTGCAGGAGGCAGCTCATCGATGTTTCTGGCTCTCTGTCCCTCTTCCTTCCTCTCTGTAAAATATCAATAAAATATATTTTTTAAAAAAATTATGTAAGAAGAATGCTGAAGGCTCTAACACCACACATCATTGATCTCTCTCTCTGCAGAAGGCTTCTTGACCGTGGCTGAAGTGAGAATGGGCACAGGCTCTGAAGAGCATTCTGACCATAGCTGGTGTCCCAGAGCGTCCTCCCCAAAGGTGGCAAAGTGCAGAAGAGTTTGGAAAACATCAAATAGTGATGTTCTTCAGCATTGCAGTTCTGCTGGAGTGTGGGGAAAACAAAGAGTAAATTGGGAAACAGAAATGCCAAGGAGATTCTTAGATGCCAGGCTGAAGTGCTTGATCCTTACCAAAGGCAATGGAATCTGCTGGAGGTTGTGAGCAGAGACTGCTTCTCAAATAAATGTCTTCTTCTTGAGTGTCCCACTGATTCACCTTTGATTCCTTCTCAATGCCTTTATAATTCAGAGGAATTCACAAAACCTACCAGCTGAAGTTCCTCCTCCTAGATTCTACCAAACTCTTAATCTTAATCCTATGATGATGAGCAGAAGCATGGAGGCTACTGTTTGCTTTGGATTCAAACTTGTTTTGCATTTTCCAAATACCAGGGAGTTGCTTTCATGGAAATTTTCCAGAGAAGCTTACTTGCTGGCTTCATTTTCCTCATCTCCAATTCACTCCCCATACTCTGCAGTCTTATTTCCCATTCCACTATTCTTCTTAAACCACTCTCACATAGAACTACAATTCTATTCATTAGACTCTATATTAGTTTATCTACTGCTGTGGAAAAAGTCACCCCAAACTTAGTTTCATTAAACAATGACAATCATTTATTATCTTTCACATTTATTTTTATTTTTATTTTTTGTATGTCAGGGTATCAGACGGCACCACCAGAATGGCATTTCTGCTCCTTGATGTCTTGGATGGCAGCTGGAAGACTTGAAGACTGGAGCCTGGAATCATGTGAAGGCTCATTCTCTCATATCTAGTGATTGATTCTGGCTGTCAGCTGAGACCATAGCTGGGATTGCTGGCTAGAGTACCTACATGTAGCCTCTCCAAGTGGCTTATGTTTCCTCACAATGTAGTGGTAGGTTACAAAGGCAAGGAGAGAGACAGAAGGAAGGAGGGAGGGAGGGAGAGAAAGAGAGTATTTTTATACCTTAGCCTCAGATTTCACTTAGCTTCACCATAGCATACTCCACTGAGTAGGGCAGCCACAAGCCCCACCCAGACTCTAGGGGTGGGAACATAGACTTCACCCCTCAGCTGGAGGAGTATTGGGCACATCACAAAAGAGCATGTGCAATGGGATAGATATATTGATCCAAAGGCATCTTTGAAAAGTACCATCTTCTACAGACTTTTGGTTTCATGTTACAAAAAAAAACAAGACTAACTGGCATAAACAAAGAAGAAGTTTATTGACTCACACATGTGAAAACTCCAGGGGTAGGCTCGCTTCAGATAAGGCTTGACTAAATCTTAAACCGTGTAACCAGATCCCAGTTTCTTTTTCTTCATCTCTGAGCTCAGCTTCTTCTGTAATGGCTTAGGTCTCAGATTCTCCCCTTGCAGTGGCAAGATGCTGCCATAGCTTCGTCTACATATATTCTCTTGCTCAATTACTTCTTTGCTATTTCACACAAATATCCTGGAAATTGAGTTTCTTTGGCTCTAATTGTCTTGACTTGGCTCTTATGCCCATTCCTGAACAATTCTCTGTCATCAAGGAATGTCCTCAGTAAATTGGCTTAGGCCTGAGTCACATATCCACCTTTGAAGCTGGTGCAAGGTCAGCATCACCATAAATCACAAGTCTTCTGCACGGATTAATTTAGTCCAACCCCTGGAGTTTTCACATATGTGAGCCAATAAATTTCCTCTTTGTTTAAGCCAGTTAGTCTTGGGTTTTCTGTAATATGAAACCAAAAGAGTTTGTAGAAGGTAGTATTTTCCAAAGATGCCTTTGAATCAATGTATTTATCCCATTGCATCTGATCTTTTGCAAAGTGATTGATACTCCTTTGTGCCATTCATCACATTGCCACTGCTTGCTGTAAAGTGATTGGGAAAGTGGGTGAGGCAGGCAAGGGAAAAGAGGGTTGGGAATGGTGTTAGGTTATCCAATGCACATCAGCCTCTGGGCATGGAAATGTGTTTGCTTCACCTGAACCACATTGCTGAAAATAAGAAGGGATGTCTTTCATAGCCAAATTAGAGCACACTTATCATAAGAAGACTAAGGAGATGCTAGAAGGTGAAGATAAGAAGTAACCACCACTTCAATGTATTTTTAATTCTGCAAAAGTTTTTTCTTTCTGTGGAAACCTCAGAAGACACTCTAATGATATCTTATTGGTAATTGCCAAATTCTATAGAAATTTAAATAATTTTTTGTATTGGATCTCTCTTTTGCATTTGATACTATTGATTATTCCCTCCTTTCTACAACTCATTACTTCATTAAAATTCTGTTTCAAAAACAAACCAACCAACCTTGTTTTCCCTGCTTCTATGACAGAGCTCTTTGGTTGTCTCTGAGCCGCTCTGGCCATATGACTTGTGCATTTAAGAGGCCCTTCTTCCTCACCTTGCCCTGTACCCATTGACCTGACTGCAGCCAAACACCTCTCTTATTTTGTCTGCTCCCTTCTCTTTGTCATGTTTATAATCTGACTGCTCAGTTCAGGCATTTTCATTCTTATTACTATAACTAGAGACCTGATGCATGAAAATTCGTGCAAGAGTAGGCCTTCCTTCCCCCAGCTGCTGGCACTGGCTTCCCTCTGGCACCCGGGATCCAGGCTGCTTCCCTCTTCCATCTGAGGTGAGATTATAGAGGCCCGATGCACAAAAATTCATGCAAGCGTAGGCCTTCCTTCCCCCAGCTGCTAGCACTGGCTTCCCTCTGGCACCCGGGACCCAGGCTGCTTCCCCCTTCTGCCTGAGGTGAGAATGGGCACAGTCTCTGAAGAGCATTCTGACCATAGCTGGTGTCCCAGAGCTTCCTCCCCAAAGGTGGCAAAGTGCAGAAGAGTTTGGAAAACATCAAATAGTGATGTTCTTCAGCATTGCCGTTCTGCTGAAGAACTGCAGGCACCTGGGACCTGGGCTGGCTTCTCTCAGGCCACCCGCAAGCACCCAGGACCCAGGCTGGCTTTCCTCCAGCCCCGGCTTCGTCAGGAAGGACATCCAGAAGACATCAGGTCTAATTAGCATATTACCCTTTCATTATTTTAGATAAGAAAATTTAAGGTTGTTAATCTTCTTGTAACTAGAGATGTAGCCCATTCCCATGCACTTTGTTGCATAGTGCTCTCCCTTTGGTAACTATCTAAATAACGTTTACTTTTCTTGAATTTATTTTATAATATGAATAATACATATTCTGCTTTCTTTTTGTTTGCACTTCCCTGCTGCCTTTTCCTAAAGGCTGTGTTTAATGTTTCTGCTCATTCATATGTTGCACACACTTGACTTAAATACATACACTTGACTTCCATCTAGTACACATATGGACCCTCTTTATTCATCATGTTTATTCGTTTAAATGCCAGTGGCTGCACACCCAGGTAAGGTTCTGGACTGCAGAAGTCTGCTAAGCTTCTGCCTCTCAGAAGCCAGGCACCTGGGACCCAGGCTGCTTCCCTCTTCTGTCTGAGGTGAGATTATAGAGGCCCAATGCACGAAAATTCGTGCAAGAGTAGGCCTTCCTTCCCCCAGCTGCCAGCACTGGCTTCCCTCTGGCACCCAGGACCCAGGCTGCTCCGAGCCTAAAATTTCCACTCATTTTTGCTGAGCTCATTACGAATGTTGGGGAGAGATGTATTGGAGAACAGAGTGGTGGAAAGAAAAAAGGCATTATTTTGATTTTACCAGTTTATATACATTTGTGCCCCAAACTCTATATTTTTAATGTACTTTATACAGACCTCTATTATAGTTCTTAACCCACCCCAGTCTAAATTATATGAACTCTTTTCTGGGATATTTGACAGTGAATGAATATCTGTAGTTCCTTAGGAATTGTCCTGTAAATATTAATTAAGATAAGGATAAAAGAAGAGAACACACATCGAGAAACCAAGATGGTGGCATAGGTAAACACCTAAACTGCTGCCTCACACAATTTCAAAACTACAACTAAAAGACAAAACGGACATCATCCAGAACTACAGGAAGGCTGGCTGAGTGGAAATTCTACAACTAGAAGGAAAGAGAAAAGCACACTGAGACTCAGAGGAGCTGCAGAAGGCAGAGGTACAAAGATGTGCGCGAGGAGAGGACTGGCAACTGAGTACATGGCTGGCTTTCTCAAGTGGGAGGGAGACACAAGCTCCCGACTGCACTGAACTCCAGTTATAGGCAAGACTCTAGGGACCCAGACTCATTCGGGGAGAAAATGGACTGTCTGGCAGTGGGCGAAACTCGAGGGTGGCTTTCTCTCAGAGGTGCTTGCAGCGATTACTGGGGGACACTGAGACCCAGGGGCCTCTTAGAACAGGGCTGATGGGAAGCCAATGCTGTCTGCTCCGCCCTGAGACTCCGCCCCATCCAAGTTGAGCACAGAGGCTTTTGCAAGTCTTGTCTCATAAGGGTGTCTCCAGCACAGAAGTTCTCCCAGCATAGACACAGCTGATCCTCACAGCCAATTGGCCTGGAGGTCAATTCCTCCCAGTGATACCAACAACAATCAAGGCTTAACTACAACAAGGCTGAGCACACAGTCCACAAAGGGGTGCACCAGGAGTGTCCACCTCAGGTAACTGAGGAGGCTGAGCCACTGTGCCCTATAGGACACCTAGCACACAAAGCCACTCTATCAACTCAGGGAAGCAGCCAAAATGTGGAGACAAAGAAACAGGTTAAAAATGAAAGAAATGGAGGAAAGCAAACGACTGGATATAGACTTCAAAACCACAGTTATAAGGTTTTCCAAGAATTTTCTAGAAAAGGCCGATAAATTTAGCGAGATCCTCGAGGATATGAAAAAGGACCAACTAGAAATTAAGCATACACTGACTAAAATAAAAAATAATATACAGAGATCCAACAACAGACAAGAGGATCGCAAGAATCAAGTTAAAGATTTGAAATACAAAGAAGCAAAAAACACCCAACCAGAAAAGCAAAAAGAAAAACGAATCCAAAAATATGAAGATAGTGTAAGGAGCCTCTGGAACAACTTTAAGCATACCAACATCCGAATTATGGGGGTCCTAGAAGAAGAGAGAGAGCAAGATACTGAAAACCTATTGGAAGAAATGATGACAGAAAACTTCCCCCATCTGGTTAAAGAAATAGACTTACAAGTCCAGGAAGCACACAGAACCCCAAACAAAAGGAATCCAAAGAGGACCACACCAAGACACATCATAATTAAAATGCCAAGAGCAAAAGACAAAGAGAGAATATTAAAAAACAGCAAGAGAAAAACAGTTACCTACAAGGGAGTACCCATACGATTGTCAGCTGATTTCTCAACAGAAACTATGCAGGCCAGACGTGAGTGGCAAAAAATATTCAAAGTGATGAATAGCAAGAACCTACAACCAAGATTACTCTACCCTGCAAAGCTATCATTCAGAATTGAAGGGCAGATAAAGAGCTTCACAGATAAGAAAAAGATAAAGGAGTACATCACCACCAAACCAGTATTATTATGAAATGCTGAAAGGTATTCTTTAAGAAGATGAAGAAGAAGAAAAAGGTAAAGATAAAAATTATGAACAACAAATACATATCTATCAACAAGTGAATCTAAAAATCAAGCGAATAAAAAAATCTGATGCCGAAACCGGTTTGGCTCAGTGGATAGAGCGTCGGCCTGCGGACTGAAAGGTCCCGGGTTCGATTCCGGTCAAGGGCATGTACCTTGGTTGCGGGCACATCCCCAGTGGGAGGTGTGCAGGAGGCAGCTGATCGATGTTTCTCTCTCATCGATGTTTCTAGCTCTCTATCCCTCTCCCTTCGTCTCTGTGAAATATCAATAAAATATATTTAAAAAAAAAAAAAATCTGATGAACAGAATAAAGTGGTGAATATAATAGAATCAGGGGCATAGAAGGGGAGTGGACTGACAATTCTCTGGGGGAAAGGTGTGTGGGGTGCGGGAAGAGACTGGACAAAAATCATATACCTATGGATGAGGTAGTGGGGTGGGGGTAAATGCAGAGGGTAGAGTGGGAACCGGGTGGAGGGGAACTATGGGGGGTGGGGGAAGGAACAATTGTAATAATCTGAACAATAAAGTTTTATTAAATAAATAAATAAATAAATGAAAAAAAAGAAGAGAACACACATGTAAGTATTTACAAATACTTCTGCCTGCTCTTTTTACCCTCTCACCAGGAGAATACAGAAGCTGAGAGTACACTGAACTGCTTTTATGGGGAAAGAATGGAAGCAACAAAGGGGGAGGAGGAAAATCGGTAGAGGTTGGAGATGGGAAGAGAGGCAAGTAATCAAATGTGCTGTCATCTGAAGAGTCAAACTCTGGGGACAGAGCTTGGTAAGAAGGGTTTTTATGAAATAAGTGTTTTGTGACATAATTCTCAGTTTTCAAGGGCATTCAGGAAAGATTTATACTGCTTTTCAATGCTTTTTTAGAGTCTCATTTGTGTTTCTCTTGGGTGCATGATTGACCTAATGTTGTCCTCAAAGTGTAAGATACATCCCAGTTAAGTAATAATTTTAGTGCTGCTACTACTATCAATAGCAGCTACTGTTTACTGAGTGCCTATAATATGCCAGGTCCAGACTATTTTTGTAATCTCATTCATTGCATTCAAAAAAAATGTTTTTGTTTTGTTAATCCTCACTGGAGGATATTTTTTCATTGATTTTTAGAGAGTGGGGGAAAGACAGAGAGAAATATCGATGTGAGAGAGACACATTGATTAGTTGCCTCCTGTAGGACCCAGGCCAGGGAGGAGTCTGCAATAGAGGTACATGCCCCTGACTGGAATTGAACCCGGAACCCCTTGGTCCACAGGCTAATGCTCTATCCACTGAGCCAAACCGGCTAGACTCATTCATTGCTTTTTAAATTTTTCTAACCGACTGCAAATAATTTCATATGATTGTTGATTCATAGACAATTGTATTTAAAATCTATTCCTGAAAACATAAACACATTTTACTGAGGGATCAGGCTGTAGTGAAGTGGGATGTAATTAACGGTGTCAAATTAATACTGACCATGGAGATCAAGTGACATAAGGGAGGGATAGAAACTGGTCAACTGGAGAGTCCATTCCCCAAGGAGGCAGATGCTACTTAGTCCCGGTCCATTTTTGCCCTGAGGAAATGTGGCCTCATTGTTACTGGACCTTCTGTAATTTTCCCCAGAGAAGTCAGAAATGACTTTCCACATATTTCTAATTTTTAAATTTTGTGTTTTCTTAGAAAATTGTTAAATATAAGTCTTTAGGGTCACTAGCTGTGGCCTCACTTTATTAAAGTAGGCCAAAGGAAAAAAGATAAAATTAATGTCATTTGGTCAGAAAAGCTTAAGTCACTTGGTTCTTGAGAGAGAAAAAGAGAGAAAGACCAGAATGAGCTTTCAGGGTTTGTTGCAGAATTTTTGCAGAAACTTGGTTTCTTTATTAGTTTGCACAATTTGAGTCTGTCTTTCTCTAACTCAGCAGCTGGATTTCCCTAAAGAAAAGTGAGTGCTGGATGGGAATGACACAGTGAAGCCATGAAGAAAAGTGCTCAAATTTAAAAGGTAGGCTGTGAGCCAGACAAGCGACGCACCCAGGTCTGTTCTGGGCTTCTCTAACATTTGCAGCTGTAGCGATTGCTGGGGCTGGTCTCTGCTGGGGGTCCAGAGGAGAAGTCCATTTCTTACAATCCGTCCACCTGCATGGTACACTCTTGCTGAGTTCTGTGTTCTAAGGCCAGAGAGAGGGTAGGGATGAAGGAAGAGAATGGGAGTTGGGGGAAGAAAGGAGGGTTCTATATCCTCTGGTTCAAATAATGTCAGAGCAGGGAGGGACCTTAGATAACATTCTTGTTCATTTTGTTTTTAATCCTGCATTTCTTTACATTATAAAATTAAGATATACTTGTGGTAACGGATTGCTATAAATAGGAAGTAGACATTCCTTCCTCTCCTGGCTTCCTTTACAGATGGAGAAACATGCTCATAGAGGGAAGTGACTATGCAATGTCATCTAGTTAGAATGCAGGGGGAGTTTTCATGGAGATAGACATTGGGATTGAGCAGGATTGTTTCCCATAGAAAGAAAAGAGGCTGGAATGTTGAGGAGAAGGTTTATTCAATTATCTCTTTTTATATCTGAGAAGAGACCAGGAAGAAAAACAAAAACACTAGGGCTGTCTTATATTGAGGGCTTATTATGGTACTGTGCTCAGAGTTTTATATGCTTTTTTACATAAGCCTTACCACCCCCCGGGAGGGAGGTATGATTATTCTAATATTAGAAATGAGGAAACTGGGGGTCAGAGGGCTAATTAACTTGCCCAGTGTAACACTGCTAGAAAAGTGGAGTATCTAGAGCAGGGGTGGGCAAACTTTTTGACTCAGGGCCACAATGGGTTCTTAAACTGGACCGGAGGGCCGGAACAAAAGCATGGATGGAGTGTTTGTGTGAACTAATATAAATTCAAAGTAAACATCATTACATAAAAGGGTACGGTCTTTTTTTTTTTTATTTCAATAGTTTTATTCATTTCAAACATTTTAACAAGAAGAATGTAAACACTAATTATTATAATTTGAAACTTCAAAAAATGGAGGAATCATAGCACAATAACATACTTTATATTGAAGATGGCAAAGGCAAAATAAAATTGCCTAACAAAGGAAAGGTACAAAAGCCTTTCAAATTAAACTTAAGTATAATAAAATAATTTAAAACTAAAACAAATAGAAAAGAACAAAATGTGTAAACAGTAAATTAAACATTTTCTTTAGTGCAACTTCCAAATTATGCCCGGGACGTAGATGTAGATGGCAATGTAGACTGGGTTGAAAGATTTTTGGTCTTTAAAACATCAACTTCAGTGGGAACAGTGTTGTTGGTCTCCTTTTTAGCTAATGCTCTGATCCTGTGCTCTCCAGGGGTGTGTCTCCCTACATCACCACGATAACGTGTCTACACATTCCCAGGATGATGTCGGGGGTCGTGTCCGCGGGCATTACAAGGAGCCTCTGGAAGATTGAGAGGTTGTTCCTTATACTGAATGGGCGGATATAAATCTGCCCACTCAGAAGAAGGAGCTGCGGCCGTGTTTCCCAACGTTGCCATGTTAACACTGCTGCTGGTGAAGGAGCGGAGGGGAGAGCAAGAGAACCCTCCGCTCTTTCGGCTCTGCGGGCCAGATAGAACAGCCAAACGGGCCGGATCCAGCCCGCGGCTGTCTAGAACCCAGGTCTCTCTGATCCTAAAGTTTCAATCCTGTATGTCACCTGTGTAAATTAAAAACAGGTGCCTCTGCCCCACTGGCATGACTCAGTGGTTGAGCGTCAACCTACAGTTCAATTCCCAGTCAGGGCACATGCCCAGATTGCAGGCTCGATCCCCAGTGGGGTGCGTGCAGGAGACAGCCGATGTTCTCTCTCATCATTGATGTTTCTGTCTCTCTCTCTCCCTCTCCCTTCCTCTCTGAAATCAATAAAATATATATATATATATAAAATAAAAACAGGTGCCTCTTCCTCTGGGAACATGAAGATCTGCACCAGGGCTGATGGACATGAAGATACATTCTGCTACTTATTAGCCATGCATTCTGCTCCAACCTCATGGCCCTTAACCAGTATGCAATGTGGCTTCTCAAAAATATGATGTTATTTTCATTATGATGGGTGTGTTGCAATTCTGCAAATTCTTTTTCAAGTTTTATTTTGAAGTGAAAGAATGGGGAATAGAAATACAGTACCTGCTAAGATACTGCAAGAAGAGGGAAGAAAAGGGAGGAGAGTCATACTGTTCAGACACAACGACACCATATCTTGGTCAGCAATGAAAAGAACCCTGGAAATCCGAATTCTAGGGCTATCTTCCACCATAATGTAGCTACTTGGCTTGGGTTTTGGTTTTCTTACATGTAGAGTGATACAAAGAAGGGCTTGGACTAAATGAATTCTGAGGTTCCTTTCAGCTCTGAGGTCTATGGTTCCAAGAATGGATAGAGGTGCCCAGTGGGGAGATGTTTTAAAACGAGCCAGAAACCTAACAAGCAAAGGAGAAAGACTAGAAGACAAGTGTGCTACAGAGGTCATTCAATCCAGTATATGAAACACTGGAAAGTGGTATCTGGTCTCTGCTGAAATGAGCCATGCCCCCCTGAGACAGGTCATGACATTGTTGGCCAGTTCTGATGGTTAGAACTCCTTATAGTGAGTCAAGGCTTGCTTTCTTAGTCCTAGTTGTGCCATGGGGACCATAGAACCCATTCCCAATACACTTCCCCAAGATAGTTCTTTAAATATTAGGAAATAGTGAGTATATCTCCCCGTAGTTAGCTCTCCTCCAGGCTAAATGTCCTCTACACTGCCATTAATCCCTCAAACAACATAGCTTCAAGTCTCTCTCTCTTTTTTTTTAATTTAATAAATCTTTATTGTTCAGATTATTACAATTATTTCTCCTTTTTCCCCCCATAGCTCACCTCCACCCGGTTCCCACCCCACCCTTTGCCCTTACCTCCCCCCACACTGTCCTCATCCATAGGTGTATGATTTTTGTCCAGTCTCTTCCTGCACCCCCCCATACCCTTTCCCCCTGAGAATTATCAGTCCATTTCCTTTCTATGCCCCTGATTCTATTATATTCACCAGTTTATTCTGTTCCTCAGATTTTTAATTCACTTGATTTTTAGGTTCACTTGTTGATAGATATGTATTTGTTGTTCATAATTTTTCTCTTTACTTTTTTCTTCTTCCTCTTCTTTAAGAATACCTTTCAGCATTTCATATAATACTGGTTTGGTGGTGATGAACTCCTTTAGCTTTTTCTTATCTGTGAAGCTCTTTATCTGCCCTTCAATTCTGAATGATAGCTTTGCTGGGTAGAGTAGTCTTGGTTGTAGGTTCTTGCTATTCATCACTTTGAATATTTCTTGCCACTCCCGTTGGCCTGCATAGTTTCTGTTGAGAAATCAGCTGACAATCATATGGGTGCTCCCTTGTAGGTAATTAACTATTTTTCTCTTGCTGCTTTTAATATTCTCTCTTTGTCTTTTGCTCTTGGCATTTTAATTATGATGTGTCTTGGTGTGGTCCTCTTTGGATTCCTTTTGTTTGGGGTTCTGTGTGCTTCCTGGACTTGTAAGTCTATTTCTTTCACCAGGTCGGGGAAGTTTTCTGTCATTATTTCTTCCAATAGGTTTTCAGTATCTTGCTCTCTCTCTTTTTCTGGCACCCCCATAATTCTGATGTTGGTACGCTTGAAGTTGTCCCAGAGGCTTCTTACACTATCTTCAACTTTTTGGATTCTTTTTTCTTTTTTTTTGCTTTTCCAGTTGAGTATTTTTTACTTCTTTGTATTTCAAATCTTTGACTTGATTCTTGCGTTCCTCTAGTCTGCTGTTGGGTCTCTGTATAATATTTTTTATTTCAGTCAGTGTATGTTTAATTTCTAGTTGGTCCTTTTTCATATCTTCGAGGGTCTCGTTATATTTATCGGCCTTTTCTAGGATATTCTTAAAAAGCCTTATAACCGTGGTTTTGAATTCTATATCCAGTCGTTTGTTTTCCTCCATTTCTTTCGTTTGTGATCTGTTTCTTTGACGCCGCATTTTCATTGCTTCCCTGAGTTGGTAGGGTAGATTTGTGTGCTAGGTTTCCTATATGGCCCAGTGGGTCGGCCTCCCCAGTTAACCTGAGGTGGACACTCTTGGTGCACCCCTTTGTGGACTGTGTGTACAGCCTTGTTGTAGTTAAGTCTTTTTTTTTTTTTTTAATATATTTTATTGATATTTCACAGAGAGGAAGGGAGAGGGATAGAGAGCTAGAAACATCGATGAGAGAGAAACATCGATCAGCTGCCTCCTGCACACCCCCCACTGGGGATGTGCCCGCAACCAAGGTACATGCCCTTGACCGGAATCGAACCTGGGACCCTTCAGTCCCCAGGCCGACGCTCTATCCACTGAGCCAAACCGGTTTCGGCTGTAGTTAAGTCTTGATTGTTGTTGGTATCACTGGGAGGAATTGACCTGCAGGTCAGTTGGCTGAGAGGATCAGCTGTGTCTACACTGGGAGATTTTCGGTGCTGGAGACAGCCTCATAGGATTAGCCTTGCCAGATTGCAAAAGCCTCTGTGCTCAGCTTGGAAGGGGTGGAGTCTCAGGGCGGAGCAGACAGTCTTGGCTTCCCATCAGCCCTGCCCTTGCTCCCAAGTCTCCAGACCTCTGCCTTCTGTGGTTCCCGAGTTTCCGCCTTACAGTCCAGATTTCCCCCGTAAGAGCATGGGTCCCCAGGGGCTCGCCCGGAACTGGGGTTCAGTGCAATCAAGAGCTTCCGATTCCCTTCTGCTAGGGATAGCCTGTGGTAACCTCCGCCGTCAGTCTTTGTGCCCACTCGTGCCTCCAGACCCCTGCCGCCATGGCTCCCCTGAGTCTCCGAGTCTCCATGTTGCCTTTCTCTCTACCTGACAGTCCAAACTCCCCCTGTATGAGCCTGGGTCCACAGGGTTTCGCCCGGAACTGAGGTTCAGTGCAGTCGGAACTGGGGTTCAGTGCAGTCGGGGGCTTCCTTCCCCCTCCCGCCAGAGAAAGCCAGCCAGGCACTCCGCCACCCTTCCTCTCTGCACGCGCATGTCTCCATAGCTCGGCTCTTTGCTGCTCCTTCTTCGTGAGCTTTCCTCTTTCCTTCTAGTTGTAGAATTTCCACTCAGCCAGCTTTCCTGTGGTTCTGGATGGTGTCCGTTCTGTCTTTTAGTTGTAGTTTTGAAATTGTTGTGTGGGGCAGAAGTTTAGGTGCTTACCTATGCCGCCATCTTGGTTTCTCCCTCCACTTCAAGTCTCTTGACTCAGGTCTATTCATTCAGCAAACAGCATTTCACATGTGTCAGGTTCTGTGGGAGTAATTGGGAATACAGAAGGGGGATAAGACACAGTCCCAACACTCAACCCCCAACAGTCAACATTCCATTATTGAATGGGAATGACAGACAAACAGAAGCTCCTTAACCATTGCACCAACCCTAGTGGAAGGTGTGTAAGTATAGGGGGAGTCAAAGACAACCAATTTCACTCAGGAGGTCAGGAAGGCTTCTTGGAGGAGATGAGACTTTTTCCATAAATCACTTTATCTTCCTCTTCATCCAAGGGCTTTACCTCCTTCTGCCTTCTTTTCTCAGCATTTCTCTAACACATTCCATTGGAGTGTTATGTTTCAGGAAAAATTTTAAAAATATATTCATCTGCCACCTTAGAAGTGTTTTTATAAGAAGAAAATCTAGCAGCTTGTGACAAGAATGACTATTTCAGCACATGAAGGCTGAGATAATTTCACCAGTTCCCATTCTTCATACGGTACCTCCAACTGGCTTTCTCTCTTTCTGCATTCTTCTCTCTTTTTTAAAAATATATTTTTATTGATTTCAGAGAGGAAGGGAGAGGGAGATAGAAACATCAATGTTAGAGAGAATCATTGATCAGCTGCCTCCTGCACGCCTTCTACTGCAAGCCCGAAACCTCGGCATATGCCCATATCTGGGACCCTTCAGTCTTCAGGCTGATGCTCTATCCACTGAGCTAAACCAGCTAGGGCCAGCATTCTTCTCTTTTTCTTCCTTTCTCTTTCAGTTTTTCTCTCACTCCCCCTCTCAAGGCATTTTTACATTCTCATAGTTCTTTTTCACAACACAGCTTTTTAAATACATTCAAAGGGGTTAATGAACTTGGCTTGGCTGGGAAATAGCAGGAGCAGGATTTGAACCTAGCTCTTCTAATAAACATTCACATTCAATTACCAGAAAAGAGGTTACAGGGTTTTTACCTGACCCTTTGCTAATCCAAGAGTGTATATTTGAAAACATAATCCTTTCCATGACACATCAATTGCCTCTAACCTTCCTGAATAAAATGAGCTCTCCTAATGGCTTTTAACCTGTTTTGGCTAAATGTACATATATCGAACTATTCATGGGCACTTTCACACTGAATAGTTGTCTTCTCATAATGTCCTGAGCAGCTGAATTTGTCGAAGTCCTTTATCTTATCTTGGAGGGATGCAGCAAGATATAAACACAATGTTTCATAAACCTCAGCAATTTGCATATAATTTTCATGATTTTTACTACATTCTTTTTTTTAATTTTGTTTTTTTAAAATATATTTTATTGATTTTTTTACAGAGAGGAAGGGAGAGGGATAGAGTCAGAAACATTGATGAGAGAGAAACATCAATCAGCTGCCTCTTGCACACTCCCTACTGGGGATGTGCCCGCAACCAAGGTACATGCCCTTGACCGGAATCGAACCTGGGACCCTTGAGTCTGTAGGCCAACGCTCTATCCACTGAGCCAAACCGGTTAGGGCTATTTTTTTTTTAATTGATTTCAGAAAGGAAGGGAAAGGGAGAGAGAGATAGAAACATCAATGATGAGAGAGAATCATTGATTGGCTGCCTCCTGCACACCCCACACTGGGGATCGAGCCCACAACTCAGGCATGTGCCCTTGACTGGAATCGAACCTGGGACCCTTCAGTCCACAGGCTTATGCTCTGTCCACTGAGCCAAACCAGCTAGGGCTTTACTACATTCTTATACAATCACACTACTTTAAAACATTTTAATTTTAATTCATTCACTTTTTAAATTTGAATTTTAAAAGAAACTTTAGAACACTAGATAATATCCCTATCCATAAAATTAAAGTGCGATGTGCTTTTTATATATTTCCTAAACATTAACATAAATGCATAATTACTAGTATCTTCAAACGTTTGTCTTGAACTACTTAAAATAATCTCAGGAGACCATCAGTGAAACCAGGGCTGCTCCATGCCAAACTTTAAGGGCACCGTGTGCATTGTGCTCATGTCAGAGCTGCTCAGGGCAGAGCCTATGGCTGAACACGTTAGCCCTGAGTTAATGTTGGGAACTTGAAGAAATAGTGGAAAATAGAAAGAGTACTTAGTGGGAGCCTGTAAATCTGTGCTCTAGCCATGGCACTGCTACGGATTTGCTGTGTGACCACAGGCAAGTCCTTCCACCTACCTCATCCCTAGGTTCCAGATGTGAAAACGAGGGGGTTGGGTTGGAAGAGCTATAAAGGCCTCTTTCGGTTGTTATAATCCTTCTTTTGAAGCACTGTAGTCATTGAGATATCATTCCCAGGCTTCCCCTGGCTTTTAATCCCAGGAGAAAGCCTTGCTGTTATTATAGTTCAGCCAGATACAGGGGGTACTTACAGAGTGAGAAAAAGAATTTTCTTTGCTCCCAAGCTCAGGGGATAAGATCAGGCAAGTTTTTCAAGATGGGGTTCATCTCTAGGCAAAATTGTGGGTTTGATGTTATTGTACAAAGTCAAATGTTATCACTCTGGTTATAGATATTACTATTTGTGAACTCTCCCGACCCCTTTTGATCAGAGAGTAAACTCTTTGAAGGCAGGGGCTGAAAACTTCATGTGTATTAATGCAGTAGAATCTCATTTAATGTCTAAAAATGGGAACAGAAGGGAAAAGAGAAGAAAGAGAATGGAGAATAGGAAGGGAAAGGAAACAGGTCTGAAGGGTTTACCCTTCTATTCCTTAGAATAAGCTAAATCATTTTGGTTCATCAAAGGAGTGACACCTAGATGTGAAGGGGGATTATTTCACTACTAGAGGCCCCTCAGCCTGGCCTGCGCCCTTTCGCAATCCCGGACCCCTTGGGGGATGTCAGACTGCCGGTTTGTTTCGGCCAGATCCCGGCTGAAACCAACAATCCAATATTCCCCGAGAGATGTAGTAGCAGGCGGCCAGGCTGGGCGCTGTGCCGCTCCCACTCATTCCAGCCCCGCTGTGCCTGTCACCCCCACTGCTTGGTAGCGCTTCCCCTGAGGTGGGAGAGGCTCGCCAGCCGTTAGCCTGGTGTCTGGCACCCGTGGGTCAGCTGAGAGGCACTCCCGCTGTGAGAGCGCACTGACCACCAGGGGGCAGCTCCTGCATTGAGTGTCTGCCCCCTGGTGGTCAGTGCGCGTCATAGCGATCGGTCAAACATTTGACCAGTGGAACAGTCGCTTAGGGTTTTATGTATATAGATTTCTGACCCCTGTCTAATTTTCAAGAGTGCATTATTTCATGTAGTAGAAATGGCATGTAGAATATTTTTCTAACCCTTTTACCATATTAAGACTATTTTGAGATTTCCCTTATGTATATTTGATTTATTATTCATAAATGTACCCTATTTAAATATAATGCTAATTGTTATATATTTCAATTGATTCATTTAATTTATTCCAAGAATACTTTTGAGCCCCTACTATGTGTCAGACAGCATGCTAGATATTATTGAAAATATAACGATGAAAGGATATGGTTCATGGTTTCAAAGTTTTCATAGGCTATTTTGGGAGACTGACAGGTAAATTAGAATAGACCCTTGACATTTGTGAATTCCTTATTCATTGTTTCAGCTACTCGATTCACAAACAGCCTCAAAGATCCATGACATGAATTTAATTGTAATGAGAATAATTATACTGATATTGTGGACTGTTGAGAGGATTAATCGAGATGATGCATTTTTAAACAACTGGCATGACTTTGAATCAAGAACACAGGAGGGACTCACTTGGCTAGCCAAGCCAAAAACAGAGTGAGCAACTAGGATGGGTTGCAAAGAGGGGGGAAATATGAGCATAGTATCCCATTCTCCAAATTTGGAGGAGGGAAAACATTTCCTGTAACCAATACAAATACTGTAGACTATGAAAAAATACATGAAATTTGCTGTACGAGTTACAAAACATAAGTCACAGCCCTGGTTGGTTTGGTTCAGTGGATGGAGCGTTGGCCTGCAGACTGAGAAGTTCTGGGTTCCGGGTTCGATTCTGGTCAGGGGCACATGCCTGGGTTGCGGGCTCAATCCCCAGTAGGGGGCATCCATGAGGCAGCCAATTGATGATTCTCTCTCATCATTGATGTTTCTATCTCTCTCTCTCCCTATCCCTCTCTGAAATCAATAAAAATAAAAGTATTTTTTTAAAAAACATAAGTCACAATCCAAGTTCTTATGTGGCACATTTTTTAAAATCACAAAATATTTATCAATATTGGAAAGAAGAAGTGTGAGCACACTGGAGTATATCCAGTGACGATCACTCCTCCTGCCATCTCCACTTGGATGAAGTTCTGCTTCCCTGGAGCAGATATGATTGTTCATATCAATACTTGCCCATCTTTGCATCATTTAGAACACAAATGTATGACTTGTTTTCAGCTGTCAGTCTTTATTAAGTCTGATGACATTTTTCATTTTTACTCCCTGGCTTCCGTTTAGGGGCAATGTTCTGAGCAGCCTTTTTCTCCGTTCGTTTGTCTCTCTCTTTCAGCTCACTTCCTTGTTTCGGCAAATTTGTTTGGTGAGATTGGTCTGGTGGAATTAGTGTTTCAGAAACTGAAGAAAACAACTGTGATCTGTATATGATTGAAGGTTCAGAACCTTGGACAGCAATACGGGTGCCCTCCCCCTTTTTAACACTCTCAATATGCTATACATACGCAGCCAATAATAAACAGTAATCATAAATGTGTGTGTTGGGCACCTACCATAAGACTCAATTTGATAAGTTATCCTAGACTCTCGATTCCAATAATTACAAGCTGTTGTTGTTCCTTGTGATTAAACCCCTATCCCAGTAGTCAGCAAACTCATTAGTCAACAGAGCGGCAAACCACGGCTCACGAGCCACATGTGGCTCACGAGCTACAGTTTGCCAACCACTGTCCTAGCAGAATAAACAAATGGCTGTAGGAGAACCAAGGAGGGAGAGATTGAATCTTTCCAAAGAATCTGGGAAAGTTTCATATAGAACAGTGGTTCTCAACCTTCCTAATGCCGCGACCCTTTAATACAGTTCCTCCTATTGTGGTGATCCTCAACCAGAAATTAATTTTCGTGGCTACTTCATGACTGTAATTTTGCTACTGTTATGAATCTTAATGTAAATATCTGATATGCAGGATGTATTTTCATTGTTACAAATTGAACATAATTAAAGCATAGTGATTAATCACAAAAACAATATGTAATTATATATTGTGAAATATTTATTTCTAATTACAAATAGATGAAATTTTGTCTTGAAGCATGGTGTAGCATGGGTAACAGTCTTAATATAACAACAGTAAACTACATTGCTACATTTTGTGACAGTATGCGTAAAAAGTCAACGTCAGTGCGAAGGTTGAGATTGCTTCTTTCTCACCAGATCAGAAATTTTAGGGGCAGTCTTTGCAAGAGCACAACGAAGATCATCTTTCACAACAAGTCTACTTCTGTATTTAGACTTGATAACCAACAAGCTGGAAAACCCTGTTTCACAAAGATATGTTGTTGGAAATGGAAGAAGAAGGCGCAACACAGTCTCAGACAGAACAGGATATGACTGCAAACACTTGATCCAGAATTTTGTAACTGGCATTGTAGAGAAATCAGTTCTCATTGCATAGCTGTTAACAAGTTCAATGAACTCCTCTTGTGCTGTCTCAGGAACATCTTCAACTTTGACTGTGAATGGGCTTCTGGCAAGTGCAAATGGGGTGTCAGGTAGACTTGGAAAGTACTATGAAATTTTGTCTGCAAGCATGTGCAAGTGTTCTTTCACAGAAATTATCATCGTAATCCTTTTGTCTAGTTCAATGTCATGTTCCTCAAAGAAAGCAGATAAGGTAGGCAACTTGTAAATTTTATTTTCATCCAATTTTTTTTTTTTTGCCAAAGCTGAAGTTTCATTTGCAATGATTGGATCTTTTTAGACAAATCGAGGCATGTTGCATTTGGTCCTTGCAGTGATAAATTTAACTCATTCAAGATGGCAAAGATGGCAACCAAGTAAGCTATTTTCTGCAGTTCACTTTTATCGCTGAAAAGTACTTCGAACTGTGGTCTTGCTTTCTGATTAAAAAACGTTTTGAGTTCATCATGAAGCTCAAAAACACGTTTTAAAACTTTTCCTCTCAACAACCATCTCACTTCAGTGTGAAATAGCAGAGCATTGTTCGGCGCATCCAACTCGTTGCACAGTTGCAAAAACAGTAGACTGTTTAAAGTGCTCGCCTTTACAAAATTGACAGAACTTATAACGCTTTTCATTATTTCTTATAACTCTTGTGGCAGCGTCTTTGTTGCTAATATTTGCCGATGAATCATACAGTGAGTTCCGATGACTTTTGGTGACTCATTCAGTACCAAACGTTGAAATCCAGATCGACATCCTACCGTGTTTTCTCGAAAATAAGACAGTGTCTTATATTAATTTTTGCCCCCAAAGACAGGCTAGGTCTTATTTTCAGGGGATGTCTTATTTTCCATACGGTACACATTTATTGTTAAATGAAAATAAAGGAAATTTATTACCTGTATACTGTACGGTAGTACGGTAGTTGTCAACACAAACCAGACAAACTGTGAATCCTACAGTATCAAGAATTTACTCATTTATTAAATGACAATCATGTCATCATCTTCTGGAACATCATCATAACAATCCAATTCCTGAATTTCCTGGTGAATTTCTTGTGACTCCATTTCTTTCAGAATCAGTGGACCAAATCTCTCATGTTTAGCAATAGCACTGTCTTTAAATGAGTACTTCTTGTCAAGGTAGCCTGCTTGCAGTGCATTTGCAATGCAACTGTCAGTGATTTTCTCCCATGAATTCTTCACCCAAGTCACAACTTCTTGCAGTTTAGGTTTCACAAAGTTTCCACACTGATTTCTCTCCATTCTATTTTCAATGTAGTCATTAATTTCTATGCGCACATTGTCTTTGAATGGCTTGTTTATTGCAATATCAGGAGTCTGGAGATAGGCCGTCATTCCTGCGGGAATCATTATCTGATCTATTTTTCTTTCGTGAAGAAATGTCTTCATGTCTTTAGCACGGTGAGTGCTGGCTGCATCCCATACTAGTAGACCTCTTTGGCTCCCTCGCATAACAAGCGGCAGCATTAAATCGACCCACTTCCTTATAACTGCTTGTGTGGCCCAGGCTTTTTCAGTTTCAAGAATAAAAACGCCCGCCCTAACCAGTTTGGCTCAGTGGATAGAGCGTTGGCCTGAGGACTCAAGGGTCCCGGGTTCGACTCTGGTCAAGGGCATGTACCTTGGTTGTGGGCACATCCCCAGTGGAGGGTGTGCAGGAGGCAGCTGATTGATGTTTCTCTCTCATCGATATTTCTAACTCTCTATCCCTCTCTCTTCCTCTCTGTAAAAAAATCAATAAAATATATTTAAAAAGAATAAAAACGCCCAAAACACGTTCAATCTTTTTCTTCTTGCCCTTAGAAATGATTAAAGGTGGGATTTTAGTGCCATCCAGACGAATTGCCAAAATACAGGAAACACATGCACTTTCGTAAGCAGTGGAGGGAATGTACGCCAAGGAGGCACCCCGCTGTTCAATTGTTGTTTGAGATGATTGGCCCATAAACACTGCAGTTTCATCCATAGCAATCATGTTGGAAAGATTGTATTTAGAGAAGTCAGCATCATCAATAAAGGACTTGAATGCAAGTGCTCGCTTAATAACTTGAGTATCTTCCAACCTAAACAATGTTGTAGATCTTCTTAAAGACAGTTCACTTCGCTGAAGGAAATTATCCAGCCAGTGTTGTGATGCTTTGAAGTCTTTGGGGGCTATGTCAAACTGTGGTGCCATTGCAAGGGCAAATTCTTGAATCTGAGCCCTATTCACAACCAAAGCCTTTGCTCTCCTGTCAACAACCCATTCACAGATCAGGTCTTCCAGCTTGGAAAATAATGGTTGCCGACCTGATCCACACTTGCGCTTTTTAGCATTTCCCTTGTCCACTTGTTCAATGAGGTTACCATACTCTGCTCGCCATTTTTGGACCAATCGCGCTCATTTCTAGGGGTAAAGAAAAAGGAATTGGGGTATCAAGGTGGGGGGAGGGGGATCACTCAAAATGACACAGGGGGAATCAGAGGGGGGAATCAAAATGGCACAGGAGAATCAGAGGGGGGATTACCATTTTAGTAACCCCTTTTGATCCTCCTGTGTCATTTTGATTGCCCCCTCTGATCCTCCTGTGTCATTTTTTTTAAAATATATTTTATTGATATTTCACAGAGAGGAAGGGAGAGGGATAGAGAGCTAGAAACATGGATGAGAGAGAGACATCGATCAGCTGCCTCCTGCACACCCCCCACTGGGGATGTGCCCGCAACCAAGGTACATGCCCTTGACCGGAATCGAACCCGGGACCCTTCAGTCCATAGGCCGACGCTCTATCCACTGAGCCAAACCGGTTTTGGCTCCTGTGTCATTTTGATTGTCCCCTCTGATCCTCTTGTGTCATTTTGATTGCCCCCTCTGATCCTCCTGTGTCATTTTAAGTGATCCTCCTCCCTCCACCCCTGTGCCACTGAACACCTTCACCAGACATCCCCCCTCCCCTTTATCAGACATTTACCCCCTGGGGCCTGCCTGGGGACTGTCACTGGGCTTGCTGGGGCCTGGATCTGGGCTGGAGCAGGGTCTGACACTGACTGAGAACCTTCAGTCATCATGAAGGCGGCCACGAGCATCAGGTAGTGTCACCAGAGACAGACCAGCACTCACCACCTTCGCCGTGTCTCGTCCGCTCTAATCCTCCTGTTCTTCTACACGCATCTGCAAAAGTCTCCTCCTCTCTCCTGCCCCACGCTCACCGCTCACCCGACCTCCGCTCCGCCTCCACACAGCAGTGATGTCAGGACTCCACGTAATGTCACTGGTTGCTAGATGCCAGTCGGGGCGGCCCTAGCGACCAGTTTACGGTAAATTAATTTTCATTCTGAGACAGAGCCTTGGGGCCTTATTTTTGGGGGATGCCTTATATTTCACCCAGAAGGAAACCTGTAAGTAGGTCTTATTTTTGAGGATGTCTTATTTTCGGGAAAACACGGTAGCATAGCTGGAGCACCATCTGTGCAAACACCACAAACCTTTTCCCAAGAGATCTTATGCTCTTTCAGAAATGAACCAACTGTGTCAAATACATCACGTGCAGTAGTTGTCATTTCAAGAGGTTTGCAAAAAAAGAAACTCATCTTTAAAGTCGCCATCATTAATATACCTCACGTAAACCAGTAACTGTGAATAGTCTGCAACATCTGTAGATTCAGCAAGCTGGATACTAAATATTGGAAGTGGAGCAGATTTAATTTCCTGGATTACCTGATCAAGAATATCAGCAGACATGTCATCTATTCTTCTGCGGACAGTGTCGTTAGATAAGGAAATTGCACTCAATTTTGTAAGAAATTCGTCTCTGATCGTAATTCGAACAATGTCTTTGGCCACTGGTAACAGTAAATCCTCAGCAATGGTGTGAGGTTTCATAGCTCTGGCGATTCTGAGTGCCACTAAATATGAAGCTTCAATGGCTTGTTTGTGGTACTTGCCACCAGTGTCAAGCCTGGCTTTCTTGAGTCCATCAGCTTTGCTTCTAAAATAGTTGGTATCCTTGCCGGCAAAGCTTGGATGCTTGCTATCAAAATGGCATTTTAGTTTGTTCGGCTTCATAGATTTGGCTGATAGAACTTCACAACAAATAACACATTGCGGTTTCTCAATTCCTGCTGTAATTATTGAGGTAAAACCACACTGTAAAAAATCCTCACTATATTTTCTTTTCTTAACATTCTTCTCTACACGATCCATTGTCATGGGATGGTTTGCTAATGAAAATAATATATAACAATAGCTTTAATAATACAAAAGATGATACATGGCATAGTTTAGTCAATACAGTTCATTAAAGTTTCCTATGATTTACCATTCTCTGTGTTGTTTTTTTTACATACCTGTTACTATCACAAGGGGGCAGTATTCACATCAACCACAGCTGAATATAAAAAGACCAATCAGCATCCTGATTAAGTTCCCATGGTACAGATTTTTTTTTTTTTGCAGTAGTTGATGATTTTACAGTACATGATTTTACATTTACCCAGTAATTATAATTCATGAAGTGTCGTTTTACCTCCAATACTGATGCTTTCAACACAGTAGCTGCTTTTAACAGAGTAGCTGCTTTCAACACAGTAGCTGCTCTCTACACAGTAGCTGCTTTCTACACAGTAGCTGTTCTCTACACATGTGTGACTGGTCCGCATAAGTACATTATGGCGCCAACCCTGTCGCATACACCTGTATTTGTATGGTGTGTATGTGATGGGGTTGGCCCGATGATGTCATCACGCCAGGTACTCGTATGTGGGCGTATCTGCATGTGGGCGGACCCGCCTGGAGATGGATAGAGGAGCGGTCTCTCGGTTCCTAAGACCATCAGAAATACGTGTTTTCCGATGGTCTTAGGCGACCCCTGTGAAAGGGTCGTTCGACCCCCAAAGGGGTTGCGACCCACAGGTTGAGAACCACTGATATAGAAGGTGATACTATACTGGGACCTCAGAGAATCACAGTCATAGTATTCAGCTGTTTGAGTTTAAAGAAATCTCAGTTGTCATTTTATGCCACTTTAGTTTGAAAAGAGTTTTGCTTAGTGTATCAGGCTTAGAACTGGCTGCATATAACAAGAACCCTAAGTATATAACTTGAAAAAACAAGGTAGAGGTTTGTTTCTCTCACGTAAAAGAAGTCCAGAGACAGTCAATATAGAGCTGATATGGAGACCCAAGATCCTTATATCTTTCTCTTCCACTATCCTTAATGAATTCAATTCTGAAGAGCAATTTGTGGTCCAAAATGACAGCTCAAGTTTAGCCATTAAATCTACATTCTAGGCAGAAATAAGGAGACAGCAATAATGGTACCTCTGTTACCTAAGGCAGCCTCTTTTAAGGAGATGTCCTGGGAGTCCCACCCTACATCTTTCATTCACATTTCTGGTCATCCCTAGCTACAAGAGTGGTTAGGCAATGTAATACTTCAGCTGGACACATTACAGCCCATAAGAAAAGCAGAATTTTGTCAGTATAAAAGAAGAGGAGAATAAATATTAAATAAGCAACCTCAGTCTCTGCCACACTTAATAAGCTCTGTAAGGGGCCTTCTGGGTCTCTGTATGTCTCATGTTCTTTGCATCCCAGAGCCTAGCACAGCAAATGAAAATATGAATAAACTGAATTTTAGGAAAACTGTGTGGGCTCTGATTCCCCATGAGGGGTTCTCCTTATTGTACTCTATTTCCCAGAATTTCCACTCACTGGTCCTGGTTCCCCTCTGAAGTCACCCTGAGAAAGTCTGCCTCTTTCATTCTTTCTTCCTTTCTTTTTTTTCTTGGCCACATTTTAATCAAGTCTGCCTCTTTCTTACATGGCAAACCTTAAGATATTTCTTGTGTCCTGTCCTCTTCACCTAGATTGTTGCTTCTCCAGGACCATGACTTCCATCATCTCAGCCATATCTCATAAGACATGACTCCTGGATTCTTCCTTTCAATTCGGTTTTATGACAGAAGTTTTGTCCCAGTCTGAAGACAGAAATGAATGAACCCATTTCAACCATAGGTAGGATCTAATTTCAGGTGCTGTCTGGGCTCCAAACTTAGTAAAATAAACCTTGTAAATTATTTTATTAAATTCCCCTGATGTTAAACCTCTTATGGAAGGGGCAAGGGGGCACGTGAAAAATAAAATGCCATCTCAAATGCTTTCATTTTTAAAAAAATATATTTTTATTTATTTCAGAAAGGAATGGAAAGGAAGAGAGAGATAGAAACATCCATGATGAGAGAGAATCATTGATCGGCTGCCTCCTGTATGCCCCCCACTGGGGGTTGAGCCCGCAACCTGGGCATGTGACCTTGACCAGAATTGAACCCGGGACTCTTTAGTCCGCAGGTCAACACTCTATCCACTGAGCCTAACCAGCTAGGGCTGCTTTCATTTTTATATTCACAAAATATTACCTCCCTGTGTTTTATATTAATAGTCCCTGGCATAGTGAAGTTTGCCTTTTGGTTGCAGTCCCAGGCTATTTCCCTGCTTCCCTTAGGAGTTGAGCATTCAGGTCCCATATCCCTATTTCTCTTCTCAAAGCCTTGGGTCTCTCTGACTGAAACAGTCTTCACATACTATATCATAGGGCCTCACTCTCTACCCTGCAGAGTCAGTAGGAGCTTTTCCAGAAGCTGCAGCCTCCAGCCCAAGGCCTCAAATTTGCCTGATCTCCTGTTAAGCACCTTACCCACCCTTGGATCCAGCCCATATTTCTGGATTCTCTGATTAACTATGCATTTACATATTTTGTAAATATATGCACCCACCCATGTAACCACCAATAGATCAATATATACAATATTGCCTGGCCGGAGCGGCTCAGTGAGTGTCGACCGATGAACCAGCAGGTCACGGTTCCATTCTTGGTCTGGGCACATGCCCCCAGGTTGCAAGCTCAATACCCAGTAGGGGGCGTGCAGGAGGCAGCCAATTGATGATTATCTCTCCTCATTAATCTCTCTCTCTCTCTCTCTCTCTCTCTCTCTCTCTCCCTTCCTCTCTGAAATCAATAAAAAATATTTTTTAAAAAGATATACAGCCGAAACCGGTTTGGCTCAGTGGATAGAGCGTCGGCCTGCGGGCTGAAAGGTCCCAGGTTCAATTCCGGTCAAGGGCACATACCTTGGTTGCGGGCACATCCCCAGTAGGGGGTGTGCAGGAGGCAGCTGATCGATGTTTCTAGCTCTCTATCTCTCTTCCTCTCTGTAAAAAATTAATAAAATATATTTTTTTAAAAAAGATATACAATATTTATAGCTCCATAGAAGGCTCCTTTGGACCTCCTTCCAGTCAATAGCCACCCCTCAACAATAGTCACTGTTTTAGTTAGTTTTGCCTGTTATTGAACTGATAAGTGGAAGTATTCTTCATGTACTTTTTTTGTGTTTAGCTTCTTTTCTTCACCATTATTCAAAGAGATTCATCCACGTTGTGTATAGCAGTGGATTTTTTTTTCCATTGCTGTGTCCATTGTGGCGAGTGATTAAATATCATTTCAACTTGATTCCAATGTGCAGCCAAGATTGAGAACCATAGCTCTAAGAGTAATTAAAAATAGAGTTGGAATCCTATCTTCAAAACTACTTGACCTGGATTTGTCCCTACAATGTTCACCATCAGGTGGTCTTTGAGATCAACCAGACATTTAGCCTCACTCAATTGCCAAAGGCCTCACTAGGCATCAGATTAGCTCACAAGAATCCCAAATAAGAAACAGCACACCAACAGGACAGCATCTAATACTTCTCTTCACCAGGAGTTCTTGTAGTAATGCAGTGATTAGTCTTCTTGGGCTTTTTAGGTGACAGCTCAGGTACAAGGAGACAAGATCACATCAGTGACTGTGGTGACAATCTTAGTTTAGAAATGTTCTGTCCCAAATACACATCAATATCTTGTGTCCATAGGCATAGCTTTCAGGTTCCCTGTGGGAGATGAGCCTAGTTACAACAGTTGCTGTACCGAGGGAGGCCCAAAGCCATGGCTTCCCGCCAGGTATTACTGTATCCTGGCCCAGATGAACTTTACCAAATAGGGGTTATTTGTACAATAAGCAATGCTTCCTAAATCATAGCTGATTTTGTACCTTTATTACACCTTTATTTGACCTCCAGGGGGACAGAGCTATAAAGTTAATCCAAATTTGTCCTAAGAGGAGGAGAAAGGGAAAACCCTTTATTCATACTACCTTCAGCTGACACGCTGACCTTTATAAAATAGTTAACCAAGAAGATTAGGTCTGAAAATGTTCCTGTTTCTTGAGTCAAAAATAGTATTTGACAGCCCCCAGCTGGGTGGCTCAGTCCCATACACCAAAAAGGTTGCAGGTTTGATTCCTGGTCAGAGCACAAGACTAGGTTGCAGGTTCAATCGCTGGTCAGGGTGTGTACAAGAGGCAACCGATCAATGTTTCTCTTTCAAATGGATGTTTTTCCTCTCTCTCTCTGTCCCTTCCTCTCTCTCTAAAATAAATTTAAAAAAAATATCCTCAGGTGAGGATCAAAAAATAACAATATTTGACATATAAAAATGATTAATAAATGTTTTTCAATGAGAAAATTAATGATAAGTAACAAACTGAAACAATATAAAACAAAATTACTCAACTGCTATGTTATCTTGGGCAAATCTTTTTAAAATTGATTTGTAGAGAGAGAAATATCAATCTGTCGTTCCACCTATCTATGCATTCATTTACTGGTTGACTCCTGTATGTGTGTGCCCTGACTGGGAATGGAACCTACAACCTTGGTGCATTGGGACTATGCTCCAACCAACTGAGCTACACAGCCAGGGCTTGAGCAAGTCTTAATTTCTCTAAATCCCTGTTGCCATTTCTGTGAAATGGGAACAATCAATTCCTATCTCATGGGGATTGTTGTAAGGATTAAATGAGATAGTGTATGTAAAAGATATTACAAGCAGCTACACTTAAACTTTATTATTGCAGACGGAGAGAAGAAACCTAGAGAGAGAAAGGGATTTGTACCAGGTCGAATATGGTGGCAGAACTCTCCAAGTCTCCTAACGCCTAGCCCAGTGCCTGTCCACAATACCATGTGGCTCCTTCACACAAGTTGTCTTACCCAGTTAATGTTTAAGAAATCAGAAATCTCAAACTAATCAGGATTTTTGTCCAGGAGAGAAAACTTTTGTGATGGTTCACTTTGCAATGTAGATTCCTCACCCATCCCTCACAGGACAGAGTCCATTCAGGCACACTTCTCCTAGTGGTCAGGGTGAAATTAAGATTTTTCTCAAGGGCATAAGAAAAAGTGAAAATTACGTTCTCAGCTTGCTGCTGATTAGCAGACAAAGGGCAAACAGAGCCTCTAAGCATTCATTCTTTTTTTTTAATTGAATTTATGAGGGTGACATTGGTTAATAAAATTATATAGGTTTCAGGTGTACAGTTCTATAATACATCATCTGTATATTGTATTGTATATTCATCATGCCAAGTTAAGTCTCCTTCCATCACCATTTATCCCCCTTTTACTCTCTTTTACCTCCTCCCACCTCCCTTTCCCTCTGGTAAGCATTCATTCTCAAAGGCTCTGAGCCACTTTTTACTTTACAACAGGGGAATATGAAAACCAATATGATCAGAATGTAATGAAGGAACAAATCTCACTGGGAGTCAAATACCATTGTTAAAAAACAGGCACCAGGGGCAAAAGCCCAAAAAATCAGAGGCTTCCCCCAGTGTTCTTTGAATCCATTTTTTTAAAGCTGTTAAAAAATACCCTTAAAATAAACCTGCCATCTTGTGAGGACAGAAAGAAGGTTACCCATTTTTTCCACCGCCATCTGCAGGGCTAGCTCAGCTTTAGGCTTCCTTGAGCCACACTCCCCCGCCTCCAGCCTGTTCTTTACAACATGTCCGGGTGGGGTTGAATATAGTCTCTTTCCCTAACTTAGCAAAATGCAATTAAAACTTGGGGGGAAAAAACTTGAAGTAAAGGAAGGTGAGACTATAGATAGAATTTGCTTAACAGTGCAATTTCACATTCTCTAATAATTTCTAATATTGTGCTTGGCCCATTTGTATTTATTGGTCTGAGTTTGAATAAGGTCAGTTTGTGAAGAAGGGTCAGGGCTCAGCTATCTGAGGATTAGAGCTCAGTCTGCTACTGGGGTCATGACTCAGACTGTGGTTGGGATCAGGGTTCACCCTGTAGCTGTGATTAGAGCTCTGATTTATATTCAATTTTACATTAATTTTTTTAAAAGAATCGTTTTTTAAAAAGATTTTTAAATGGATTTTTAGAGAAGGAGAGAGAGAAACATTGCTGTGAGAGAGAAACATCCATTAGCTGCCTCCTGCACACCCCCTACCAGGGATCAAACCTGAAACCTGGGCATGTGCCCTTACTGGGAATTGAACTGGCAACCTTTTGGTGCACAGTATGGCGCACAATCAAATGAGCCACACAGGCCAGGGCTACATTAATTTTTTAAATATTGCATGTGCAAATATTTATGACCATTTGATGATTTGAGTTTCACAATGATCATGTGTGTTTTTTTTAACTTATGTATATCACAAGCCCATAATAACATTTGAAAATCAAAGACCTGAAAGCATATCAGTCTGTGGTGGGCTATGAATATAGTCTGTCATTAGGATAGAGACTTGTCTGTGTTTAGCGTTAGAGATTAATCTGCTGGAATCAGGTCTTGGGCTGTAGCAGAGATCACATTTGCTTGTGGTAAGCACTAGTATTCAATCAGGTGCTGGGATCTTAGCAGGATAGGGCTTTACTTTAGAAAATAATGCAGGAAGCATTGGTCAGGAGTTCAAAGAGTCCATTAAAGAGCTGTCACACTAGAGGACTAAGCAGATGGGAAACCATGAGATAGAATCATCAATTGGCTGCCTCCTGCACGGGGGAGGGAGGGACTCAAAACAGAATTGGTGACCCCTGTCAAAACAGCATAAATTAAAAGGACTGACAGCCTGGGTGGTGTGGTTCAGTTGGTTGAGCTTCATCTCATGTAATGAGAGGTCCCTGTTTCCATTCTCATCAGGGCACATGCACAAGTTGAGGGTTCAATCTGCAATAGAGGGCATGCAGAAGGCAGCCAATTGATAATTCTATCTCATCGATGTTTCTATCTCTCTCTCCCTCTCCTTTCCTCTCTCTATAAAATAAATTTTAAAGAAACTTTATTTTTAAAAAAGGACTGACAATATTAAGTGTGGGTGAGAATGTGGAGCACCTGCAACTTTTTTTTAATCCTCACCCAAGGATATGTTTTATTGATTTGAGTGAGAGAGAGCGAGAGAACGAGAGAGAGAAACATTGATCGGTCACCTCCCATATGCACCTCTACTGGGAATTGAACCTAAAACCTAGGTATGTGCCCTGACCAGGAATCGAACCCAAAACATTTTTGGTGTATGGGACAATGCTCTAACCAACAGAGCCACCCAGCCAGGGCCCTGAAACTTTCTTATATTTCTGTAGGAGTATACATTGTGCAATTACACTGACAACTGTTTGGCAATAAAGCTAAGTATATATATACCCTATGGTTCACCACTTTCACTCTTGGAATGAACAAACAACTGCTACATATGACATGGATAAATCTCATGAAATAGAGTTAAGCAAAAGAAGCCAAAGGGTAGATACTTTATGATTCATTTATGAGAAGTTCAAAAACAAGCAAAATTAATCTATGATAGTAAAAGTTAGAATAGGGGTTACATTTAGAGGGTGGTATGGACTGGAGGGGGCATGAAGGAGCCTTCTGGAAAGATGGTGTGGTCTATATTTTGAATTGGATGGTGTTTACACAGGTGAACATATATAAAAATTCATTGAGATGAAATTTAATATTTGTATACTTTACCACACGTAAGTTATATCTCAATGGGGAAAAAAGAAAGTAGGTGAACAAAAGAGAATTGTGGTTCACTAAAAACAAGTTGGGGAGTTAATTCCACAGTCATGACTTTTCTGCCATGACAATTGTGACAGAACCGCCATGGTTTGTTGAGCCTGGGGTGTGGGCTTGGGGGTTTTGGGGGTGCAGCCCTTGAAGCAACCACACTGGGTAATGATGTAGTGTAAAGAGCCACAGATTTGGAGTCAGAAGTCCTAAGTTTTTGGTTGCTTTGGTTTTTATTTGAGAGAGAAAGAAAAGCATCTATTTGTTGCTCCACTTATTTATGCATTCATTAGAACCTGCAAACTTGGCGTATCAGGATGATGTTCTAACCCACTGAGCTACCCAGCTAAGGCCTAAGTTTGGATCTCAACATTCTGCCTAGTATCTAATCCAGTGGGAAGCACTGGTGTGTTGTGATCAGTCATGAGGTGAGTTACAAATTATTCATTGGTAATTATAAATCACTGAAGCTTTCAATAATTTTCCCATAATTTATTTGAATTCATAATACATGCATTTGGTTAAAAACAAATTAAATCATATAAAAATATACAGTGAAAAGTTAATTTTCCTTCCACCCCTGACTTCAAACACCAGCCCCCCAGTCTCCCTCTTGAGAAGCAACAACTGTATTCAACTTCTTTTTTAACTGAGTTAATTTATTAGTTCTAATAGGGTTTGTGTGTGTGTGTGTATGTGTGTGATCATTATAGTTCTCTATAGTATCATGTTATTTGCAAATAATGACAGTTTTATTCTACCTATACAATTTTTTTCCTTTTTATTGACTTTATTGGGGTGACACTGGTTAACAAAATTATACAGGTTTCAGGTGCACAATTCCACAACACATCATCTGTACATTGTATTGTGTGTTCACCACCCTAAGTCAAATCTCCTTCCATCACGATTTATCCTCCCTATATTCTCCCCCGCCCCCCTCCTTTCTTCCCCCTACAATCATCACACTGTTGTCTGTGTCTATGAGTTTTTTTCTCTTTTTTGCTCAATCCCTTCACCCCTCCTGTCATCAGCTTCTTAAATACCCTTCCAGAAATAGTCTATGCATATTCATGAATGATTTCCTTGAAGAAAATTAGAGCAGATTCAAGGTATGCCTATAATAATGTTGCTTGCATACCGAATGCTTTATTTTATTTCCAAAATGGAATTAAGTTTTCATTATAAAAATAATACATGCATATTTTAAAATTGCATATGTAAAAGTGAAAGCTCCATCCACCCACTCAATCACCTCTAACTGCTCAGTTCCAGAGTTAACCACTTTCCAGTTTCCTATGTGGCCTTTCTGACAATTTACACTTGTGTAAACATATTGTACATAGACTATTACTATAAATAGTAAATTTTTCATCAATAACATGTCAGTGATGTCTTTTCACACCTACATATAGCTTTACTTAGCCTTCTTAGTGGCTGCATGCTCTCCAGTGGGAGAGAAAGGGATAAAGATATGGCAGGAATTATACATGGGAGTGTGTTCACCTGAAAGCAACATCTGTCATATGTGACCCAGAAGAAAAAACACTGAAAGCCACTGATTTAACCCATCTGGATCTCAGTTTCTTATCTGTAAAATGGACACAATAATGAAAGCCCTGACTAACTCACAAGATTGTTGTGAGGATTACATAGAAAGGAGGAAAACAGATAACAGAGTATACACTGAAAAGTGCTGTGCAAATGTGAGAGACCGTATTCCTGGAGGGGAGAAGGAAGGTGCAGCACTAGTTCCAGGGTCTAAAGTCTAAGAACCAGCACTAATAATAATTAGTTTTCCTGCCCTTCTTAGCCAAATGAACTGTTCATCTTTGCATAATAATTGTGAACATTTGTTGAGCTTCTACTTGGCAGACATTCTTCTTTATTTTTTTTAAAAGCTTCAATTTTCTTTTTCTTTTTAAATATATTTTATTGATTTTTTACACAGAGAAAGGGAGCGGGATAGAGAGTTAGAAATATCGATGAGAGAGAAATATCCCCTACTGGGGTTGTGTCTGCAACCAAGGTACATGCGCTTGACTGGAATCAAACCTGGGACCCTTCAGTCTGCAGGCCGACGCTCTATCCACTGAGCCAAACCAGTTAGGGCAGCAGACATTCTTCTGAGATAAAATACATGAGATCTTTTCTTTAGCTATTTACCTTAAATTTATTTTTAATAATTTTCAAGTTTATATGAGATCTTCATTTAATCCCTCCAACAACTCTATGAGATAGGTACTCTGATTATTCTCATTTGACTGATAAGGCAACTGAGACTGACAGAATTGGCAAGTAGAGGTCATACTTCTGGACTGCACCAAACTCTGTGCTGTTCATTTTCGAGGTTTATGCCATGCTTCAACTATGTGGTTGGCCTGTGGCTTAAACAGACAGTTGGAGAAAGAAGTGGCTCATTCCGCTGGTACTAAAAAATAAAAAGCAACCAATGACAAAAACCCTGAGTCTCATAGGTAATCACAGTTAGTCACATTGCTGCATGCTTCAAAACCTTTCACGACTCCATTCTGCTAAATAAAGGCCAAACTCCCCAGCCTGGTATTTCAGGCCTTCCTTAGCCCTGTCGAATAACCTTCCCAGACCTTTATATTCCAAGAACTTCTAAAACCATCTTCCCCATCATTTCAGACCTATCTGGGAGCCTGTTTTGGGTTGAATTATGTCCCCTATAAAAGGATATACTGAAGTCCTAACTATCAGTACCTCAGAATGTGATCTTGTTTGGAAATAGGGTCATTACAGATAAGATTAGTTATGATGAAGTCATATTGAGTAGGGTGGACCCCTACTCCAATATGACTGGTGTCCTTAGAAGAGGGCCACAGGAAGAGACCAAAGGGGAGAATGCCATGTGACCACTAAGGCAGAGATTGGAGTTATGCAGCTGCAACCCAAGGGAGGCCAAAGAGTGCCAGTAATCCACCAGGAGCTAGGAGGAGGCAAGGAAGGATTCCCCTACAGGTTTCAGAGAGAGAGTGTGGCCCTGCCAGTACCTTGATTTGGGACTTCTACCCTCCAGAACTGTGAGACAATACATTTCTGTTATTTTAAGTCACTCAGTTCCTAATACTTTGTTACTACAGCCCCAGGAAACAAATACAGAGTCCCGGCCATTTAATCAGGCACTGCATATCTGAGCCCAAGATGCATCAGGCTTTATCTATCCTGGCCCTTTGCTGTTCTCTTAGCTGGACGTAGCATCCTTGGCAGTTTGCTTTTACAACACTCAGACAATCCCACCCATGACATTCCGTTTCTTTTGGCAGGCAGCACACCAGTGGTCTGTTTACTTCCCAACACACTCTGCGCTAGGCAGGTCAGGTCCCCTGCCCCCTGCCTCTTTCTGGCTCAGGGCCAGCCCAACCCCTCTGGGGAGACAGTAGATTGAAGCCCCCTTCTGGGTTGCCAAGGCGACAGTGCTGTCTGAGTGCCCTGGAGCCAGGCAGCTGTGGCTGCAGGGAAGGGAGGAACCAAGGGAAGCGGGGGAGGTTGGGAGGGAGACTACGAGAAAGACCCAAGGAGAGTCCTTAAAAGTGGCTCTAGTACAAACCCAGGAGATGAAATTAAAACGACAGCCTCACCATGACCAGCATTGTCAAGCAACATGCAAACGTAAGATTTGACGGGAAAGACTTTACTTAGGGCATTCTATATGGAGCTCAGCACTGTGTGTGTCTTTGAGTCCAAACCTCATTCAAACCTATGCTTTGAGACCTTTTGACAGCATGGGAGATCAAATGAGAACAAAATTCAGGCAAATGGGGACTGGCATTTTGCACACCAAGGGCAAGTCTCCTACAAAGTGTCTTAAGGTGCACAGTAAATGAAGAAAAAGATGCTTGTGACTTTTAGTTCATAATTAGCAATGCCCTGTGTGCAGGGAAACATGAGGGGTGCTGTGTATATGTGTGTGTGTGTGTGTGAGAGAGAGAGAGTCGGGGGGAGTACAGGGAGAACAAGATGATAAGCTTTCCCTCAAGCAGCACAGAGTCCTTGCTTCAATCATTACTGCAGGAATGGACTTCTGTAATAGTATACTGAAACACTCCAAGGCAATTCTCAGTTCATAGGTAGGGCTACAGTGGAGCGTGAGACTCGGCCTTCAAATCCATATAGAGGTAGGCACATACCTAATCTTAGCCAATGAGGAGTAGTGAGTCTTTTGTTAGGATTGCTGAGGGATACATGCTCTCCTTGGCAGGAGCTGCCATCACCATCCTGCCACCACAGAAAGCCAACATAGTGGAGAGCACAGCTGAGAGATGAAGGAAGATTGGGAGCTGATAACATCAGTTGAGCCCCTGAATCAACCCATGCCAGATCCACCCTAACCTTTGGGTTACAGGAAACAATAAATTCTGTTTCTTAAAATGGCTTTTGTTGCTTCCAGTTCAAAAGGTTCAGTAAATGGTATATTAGAAACTCTTTTTAACTGATTGACCAAAGCTTTCCATGCCTTATGTACCAGTAAAATATAGTGATTTATACCTTCATATACTGAACACTCACAGCCAATAGGCTGCTTTCTGACTCTTTTGTCCCCAAATCTGTTTATATTAGTTGTATTTATCACTACAATTATGTTATTTGATTAAATATTAAGTAAACTGCAGAAATACAAGTGCAAAAGGAAAGGCAGTTCCTGGTCCTATGAAAACTAAAATAAATGCTTTAGAAAGACTTGATAAAAACTGAGTATTTCAAAATTGCTTTTGCATTAGATGTGGATACATACATAGTTAAAAATGAAGCAATAAAAACATGGATAGGTTTTTGCATTTAGCTTCGGAAGGGTCTTTAAATTCTTTTTCCCCCTTTAAAGAAAGCAATGCTAGAAATAGTGGATGATTCATATTGGGTGAGAAAGAGACCATTAATCCATATAAATAAAAGCCTAATATGCTAAATGTCCGACCGATTGGTTGACCAGTCGCTATGACGCGCACTGACCACAAGCGGGCAGACACTCCGACTGGTAGGTTAGCTTGCTGCTGGGGTCTGGCTGATTGGGACGGGCCGGACACGCCCTGGTGCCCTCCCGCGGTCCCTCCCTGGCCTCTAAAATATTTCTTCTAGTTAATTTTGTTTCAATGTGCACGAATCCATGCACCGGGCCTCTAGTTATCTCATAAGAAGCCTCGGAGCTTCCACTGAGATACTTTGCTCTGTGGGAAGCCAGGCACTATGTAAAAAGTCTATCTATCCTGAGACTAACTACCATGCTATTAGGAAGCCCAAGCCAGCTGCATTGAGAGAGAAGAAAACAGGAAAGAGAGAGAGAAGCCCTGCAAACTTCTACCGTAGCTATTCCAGTCATTTCAGCTTAGGTATTAGACAAGTGAGTGATGAAACCATCTTAGATATCCAGCCCAGTTGAGCTTTTAGAGGACTCCATCTGATTGCAACCATATTAGAGATTCTGTGTGAGAACCACCCAACAGAGCCAGCTCGTTCTACCCACAGAACCATCAAAAATAATAAGTTATTGTTTTAAGCCACTTAATATTTGGTTTGTTATACCGCAATAGGTAACCAGTCTTTTCTGAGTGAAAGGAGAGAATTACAAGAAGAGGAAGGTGGCCTCTAATGTCAGATGTCATAAAGGGATCATGAAGGGTGAGAAAAAGCCATTGTATTTTTCAATTGAGAAGCCACTATTGTCCTTCAAACATTGCAGTTTCAATAGATCGGTGGGAACAGAAGGCAAATTGGAAGTGTTCACAGGGCAAGTAAGTGGTAGGAAATAGATACAATGGTAGATTGGCAATTTTCTTTCTTTCTTTTTTGAATAGTTTAACATTCACTGATGATCCTTGCTTGAATTAGTTTATTTCATTGGAGATTGCAAAATGGTGATTTTTCTATTAGTCCTTCTACATTCATTAGCTGATGGTCTTCTGTAAAGAAGAGTTTCCCCTTGTCAATTGGGGCTGAACCTAATTTCTTCCTAAAATGGGCAGGCTAAATGCTTCATTCTTTCTCTTTAATAACCAATTTCCTGACAAAAAAAAAAAAAAAAAAAAAAAGTCAGCATCATAGTATTTCCATTGGTGGCAAATGAGTTTTTTCTCCTTTCTCTCTCTGAGTATCATTATGGACTCATGTGTGGACCCATGTATCACCTTTATTCAATGTGTTACAATCAATTACAGACTAAATTAGTCCTTAAAGAAATAATGGGGGGTAGGGATAAAGACGTGATCAGAAAATTCCTGGAAGAATACAGTAGTTAAAAAAACACACACACATTTATCCTTGTTAGTAATAAAAAAAATGAAAACCAAAACTATATAAAAGAGAAAAAAACTATAAAACATCCAATTCTGCTACTGGATATATAACCCAAAGAAAGTCTCACACAGGTCCCATGAAAGGGGTGTTTGGAGATAGTCACAGCAGTGTTGTTTTGGTTATGGGGAGTTGGAGATAATTTGGGTACCCATAATTGAAGAAGTCAAAACGTGGTGGATGCCCAAAGTAATCTATAGATTCAATGCAATCCCCATTAAATTACTAACGGCATAGCCCCAGCTGGTTTGGCTCAGTGGATGGGGCATTGGCCTGCGGACTGAAGGGTCCTGGATTTGATTCCAGTTGGCACATGCCCAGGTTGCAGGCTTGATCCCTGGTGGGGGGTGTGCAGGAGGCAGCCAGTCAATGATTCTCTCTCACATTGATGTTTCTGTCTCTTCTGTGTTTAATAAAAATACATTAAACAACAACAACAAACAAAAACAACTAACTGCATATTTCACAGACCTAGAACAAACTCTCCAAAAATTTACATGGAATGAAAAAAGGCCTCAAATAGCCACAGCAATACTGAGAAAGAAGAACAAAGTTGGAGGGATCACAATACCAAATATCAAGCTGTATTACAAACCCACTGTTCTCAAAACTGCCTGGTACTGGCACAAGAACAGACATATAGACCAATGGAACAGAACAGAGAACCCAGAAATTGACCCAAGCCATTATGCTCAATTAATATTTGACAAAGGAGGCAAGAGCATACAATGGGGTCAAAATAATCTCTTTAATAAATGGTGTTGGGAAAATTGGACAGATACATATCAAAAAATGAAACCAATACACAAAATCAAACTCAAAATGGATGAAAAACTTAGACACAAGACGGGAAACCATAAAAATCTTAGAACCCATAGACAGCAAAATATCAGACATATCTCATAGTAATATGTTCATTGATACATCTCCTAGGACAATGGAAATTAAGGAGAAAATAAACGAATGGGACTACATCAAAATAAAAAGCTTCTGCACAGCAAAAGAAACCATCAACAAAACAAGAGAGCACACTGAATGGGAGAACATATTTGCCAATGTTACATCAGATAAGGGTTTAATCTCCAAAATTTATAGGGAACTTATACAGCTTAACAAAAGGAAGATAAACAATCTCATTAAAAAATGGGCCAAGGACCTGAATAGACACTTTCGAAAGTGGACATACAGAAGGCCAAGAGATATATGAAAAAAATGCTCAAAGTCACTAATCATCGGAGAAATGCAAATCAAAACGACAATGAGGTACCATCTCACACCTGTCAGAATGGCTATCATCAACAAATCAACAAATGACAACTGCTGATGAGGATGTGGAGAAAAAGGAACCCTTGTACACTGCTGGTGGGAATGCAGACTGGCGTAGCCCCTGTGGAGAACAGTATGGAGTTTCCTTAAAAATTTAAAAATGGAACTCCCATTTGACCCAGTAATCCCACTTCTAGTAATATATCCCAAGAAATCAGCATCACCAATCAGAAAGGACATATGTACCTCTATGTTCATAGAAGCACAATTTACCATAGCTAAGATTTGGAAACAGCCTAAGTGCCCATCAGCAAATGAGTGGATTAAAAAACTGTGCTACATCTACACAATGGAATACTACGCTGCTGTAAAAAAGAAGGAACTCTTACCATTCGCAACAGCATGGATGGACCTGGAGAGCATTATGCTAAAGGGATAAGCCAGTCAGAGAAATATAAATATCACATGACCTCACTCATTTGTGGAATGTAATGAACAACATAAACTGATGAACAAAAATAGATCCAGAGACATACTAGTAGACTGAACAGACTGTCAAACCTCACAGGGAAGGCAAGGGAGGGTAAGGAGGGGGATGTAAGAGATCAACCAAAGGACTTGCATGCATGCATATAAGCATAACCAATAGACACAGACAATAGGGGGGTTAGGGCCAGTGCTGGGGGGTGGGAGAGGGCTGGGAAAGGTCAATGGGGGAAAAAAGGAGACTTTCAACAATAAAGAATTTAAATAAAAAATAATGTGGTGGCCCTGGCTGATTTGGCTCAGTGGATAGAGCGTCGGCCTACGGACTGAAGGGTCCCAGGTTTGATTCCGGTCAAGAGCATGTACCTTGGTTGCGGGCACATTCCCAATAGGGAGTGTGCAGGAAGCAGTTGATCGATGTTTCTCTCTCATCGATATTCCTAACTCTCTATCCCTCTCCCTTCCTCTCTGTAAAAAATCAATGAAGTATATTAAAAAACAACAACATTGACCTGGTAATCCTATTTTTAGAATAGAAACTGGTGTTTATCAGCATTATAACAGTGAGGAAAACGGCCAGCATGTGTTAAATGCCCTCATCCATACCCTACAATATACACTGACAGTGGTTTCAGGGAAGTCTCAGAGGCATTTCACAGGTACTTGTGATGTCCTTGTGAACAAGTGTAGTCATGTGGTTTTGGTGGTTAAATTCATCTTCTGCTCCAGCCCCTTCCATTTGGCACTATGTCCACTGCCTTTGCTGGGCATGGTTACGGCTGTCATTGAGTTCTACTTTATCTGGAGTTCTTCAGTTGCTAAGGCTGCAGGGTGTTATTCTGTGGCATAGCAGAGACTATCTTGCTCTTTTTTTGATTTTACATCATAATTATTTGAAGTCTATCATCTCTTTGCAATTTTCCAGAAAATAACTGTTTCAGTATTTTCTTAATTTTTAAAGTTAATTTGAGAGAGAGAGCTGAAGCACAGGGAGTTGGGGGTAGAGGGGGGAGAGAATAATCGATTTGTTATTCCACCCATTTATGAATTTACTGGTTGATTTTCTGACCAGGGATTGAAACTGCAACCTTGGCGAATCAGGACTACACTCTAACCAACTGAGCTTACTTGGCCAGGGCTTCAGTATTTCCTTATAATCTCTTTTCTCTACTCCCACCCCAACAAATTGCAAACCAAGCTGGAATGCAAATACATGAGCTTGAAAATGAAATGAGAAATGGAAATCAAAACCACAATGTGATACCACTTCACACCCATTAGGTTCGCTAATATAAAAAAAGAAAAAGAAGTTGATGAGGATGTGGAGAAATTGAAACCCTTGTGATTGATGATAGGAATGGAAAATGGTGCATCCACTATGGAAAATTGGTGGTTCCTCTAAAAGTTAAGCACAAAATTACCATATGATACAGCAATTCCACTTGTTGGTGGAATTCAAAAGAATTGAAAGCAGGGACTCAAAAAGATACCATTGTTCATAGCAGTATTATTCACAATAACTAAAAGGTGGAAACAACATAAAAGTCCATCGATGGAGGGGTGGATGGATAAACTAAGTGTGGTATATACATACAATGGAATGTTATTCAGCTTTAAAAAGGAATGAAATTCAAATACATGGTTAAATCGTGAAAACATTACCCTAGGTGAGTGGTTGGCAAACTCATTAGTCAACAGAGCCAAATAGCAACAGCACAATGATTGAAATTTCTTTTGAGAGCCAAATTTTTTAAACTTAAACTTCTTCTAACACCACTTCTTCAAAATAGACTCGCCCAGGCCGTGGTATTTTGTGGAAGAGCCACACTCAAGAGGCCAAAGAGCCGCATGTGGCTCGCGAGCTGCAGTTTGCTGACCACGGCCCTAGGTGAAATAAACCAGACACAAAAAGACAACTATTGTATGATTCCATTTGTATAAGTTACCTATAATAGGCAAATACATAGAGATAGAAAGTGGAATAGAGGTACCAGGGGATTGGGGAGAGGGGAGAATGAGAGTTATTTAATAGGTACACAGTTTTTGTCTGGGATGATGAAAAAGTTCTGAAAATGAATGGTGGTGATGGTTGAATAACATTGTAAATGTGGTTGCTATGAAGTAAATTGTGTGTCCCATCCCCTCCCCCCACTCATATGTTTAAGTCCTACCCCCTAATGTGACATTTGGAAAATAATTAGGTTTTGAGGTCATGAAGGTGGGGGCCTCAAGATGAGATTAGTAGTCTTATAAGAAGAGAAACCATAGAGTTTGCTCTCTTCTCTCCCTATCATGTGAGCACACAGAATTCCACCATTTACAAGCCAGGAAGAGACCTCTCACCAGAAACCAAACATCTTGGCACCTTGATCTTGAATTTCAGGCCTCCAGAACTCTGAGAAAATAAATTTCTGTTGTTTCAGCCAGCAGCCTATGGTATTTTGTTATGGCAGCCTGAGCAAAAGACAGTAGCTAACGCTACTGAATTGCATACTTGCAAATGGTTAAAATGATAAAATTATGTTATGTATATTTTGGCCACAATTAGAATGAAAACAAAATGTGAAATGGGCAATTCTGCTCTCTTGCCCCTCCTTTGCAAAACTCTGGATGCCAATCTTAGAAGGACATTAGTGACTGTACTAGCATACTAGTGACTCTAGTCCAATTCCCTCAGCTCTTCTGCCTTACATGGATGAGGTGAGGGTCATGGAAATAAACTGATTGAACTAGGATCATCGTTCTCTGTTCCTCATCCTGTATTCCCTATCTTTAGGGATGGCACCACTGTCACCCAGTTGCCTGAGTCCAAAATCTTTGCTATCCTTGATTCTTGCTCATTGTCCTCAACAGCTACATGTCTTGGTGATTCTACCACCTTAATATTTCTCTATTCCTACTATCTTTGCATCAGTTTGAGTCCCTTTCATCCCTTGCCTAATAGCTTTTTAACCAATTTTATTGCTTCTCTTCTTGTTCCTCTCCAATCCATTTTCTACACAGCAGCCAGAGTCTTCCCAAAATCCAATCTGATCATGTCATTCTCTCCCTAAACCCTGTAATAGCTTCCTTTAGTTTCTTGTGTAAAGTTCAAATGTCTCAACATGGCATTCAAGACTTCTCATGGTCGTCTGGTCTCCTCTCCTCTCCACTCTGATCTCTCCACTCATTGCCCAGGCTATATACTTAAGCCCGACTGAATGTGTGGTTTCCTGAACACACCATGCCCAGCTCTCTTCCTGCCCCTGCTGGATGATAAAAATGTTCAGAGCTAAAGGTCACAGCCCACATGGATATGGTCCATTCTTTCTTTTGTCCCCCTTAATTGGCAAGATGAGGTGGCTCTCTCCTTTTTTTCTTCCTGGCCTGCAAGGCAGCTTCAGATGGCTCCTTTAGTTACAGAATACAATTGCTTGCTTGCACCTTTTCTTCTAGGGCTGGTGGGCAAGGCATCTGACTAAATTAGAGTTGTTAAGAGCTGAAACTGGGGTTTGAGCTTTGGGGTGGAAATAGAGCTGATTTTGTTCAATGCTGCTGAGACCTATCAAAGGAGATAAAAATGCCACAGTTTATGGGCATTCTACAGTGGGCACTGGGACCGAAGCCCCAAGTAGTGATATGATGTTACCTACCTCTTCTGTGACCAGAAAGTCAAGGATGGGATTCAGGAACTATTAAGTTCCTTGACCAATAATATTAAAGTCTTCCCAGCCCACTGTCTCCCAACCTGCTCTACCTGGTAAACTCTTACTCATCCTTAAGTTCTTATCTTCTAAGAATATATCTCACCATCATCCTCCAAGGAGATTTGTAAAGTCTTTGAATGCTTGGACTATATATCTTCATCATTGTATCTCCCACTGCGTAGCATTGCTGATGACCCTATGAGTGAAAGATCACGCACCTAGTTAGTTAAGTGTCAGGGTGGAATTTGAAATGTTTGTTGCTAAAGATTCACCTACACTTCTCTCTCATGGGTCAGCCTACTACTGTAGCACTTTGCCTTGTCAATTTGTAGCTCACTCTCTCTACTCAGTCCCCAGCTGGTGGCTGCGTGTAGGGAAAGGCTGAGGATAATACTTTATTGAAATGATCTAGTCAGCAGTTTAGCTGCACCCTCACCCACATGGCTGTACTTACAGGCACTCCTAGCACATGGCTGAGTTTTTGTTTTGTTTTTGTTTTTTCTCTCTTCTATGGCTTTGATTTGAGAGTCAGAGAAACACGAAAAGGAAATGGGTTCAGTGACCAACATCACATCCAAGAGCAGGAGGCTGCCAAGGGGGCCATGAATCTGCAGAATTCTCTCGGAGGAAAACTGTCAGCACAGCTCCAAAGGCTTTCCTCACCTCACAGCCTCTCCCTGTTTGAGAGCAGGCCCAGCTGGGTTGGATGGTTTCCTGTCAAGTCTTTACAAGGGCGTTTAAAGTAAGAAAAGGGAAGAGAAAGTCAGAGAATGGGGCGAGGGGCCAGGGCTGAGCCACGCTGGCTTATGTTCATAATTCAGGATGGTTTCTAGGCTTAGAGAAAGCAGGGCATCTCCCCTCGGCCGGTTCTGCCTCCGCTATCCTCTCTGGGTCCGCAGGGACTGACTGATCTCTGAGACGGAGCCTACGAAAGGAAGTTTCACTCCTAAGTGTGTGAAAGGGAAAAACTTTGAAGAAACAGTCAAGAGACGGAGAGGAGACTGTGCCTACGGTGTGGGGAAGAGGAGGAGGAGGGAGGCCAAGGAGGCACAATCGTGGAGTGGGAGGCCGGTGAGCGGGGGTGCCGGCGAACAGCAACCACCCGCCGCCCCAAACCGGCAAACTCGCGGCGCGGACACCGGCGTCGGGTCAGCAGGGCCGCGGAGCCCCAGGCAGAGCCCGGCCGGGGTCGCCCGACGCCTGGCTCGGGAGGCCCGCGGCCGCGCCCCGGAGGAGGAGCGGCCGCGAGAGGCGGCTCTCGGGCCGGCGGACCCCAGCTCCCCCGCCTCCGCCCGCAGCCGAGGACACCCCTCGGCCCCGCCGGCCCGGCCCGGGAGCCGCCGCCGAGGAGCACGCCGCCCATTGGCGCGGCGGCGCGGCGTCCCCGCCCCCTCCGTGTCCCCGCCCCCTCCGCCGCCGCCGCTTCCCGGCTCCGCCTCCTCCCCGTCCGGGAGCCGCCTCCGTCGCCGCCGCCGTCGCTGCCGCCGCCGGCCCGGGCCCAGCCAGCGCCCGCCGCGCCGGAGTCGAGTCGCAGCCGGAGCCGCTGCCCGCGGCCCCGCCATGAGCGGAAGCGCCGCCGCCGCGGTCGCCGCCACCTCAGCAGCCGCGGCCGCCGCGCACTTCCAGCCTCAGTCGTCGTCTCCCAGGCCGGGCCCCGCGGAGCTCGGGCCCCCGCGCCGCCCGCGCCCCCCGCGCCCCCCGCCGCCGCCGCCGCCCCGGCCCGAGCCCGCCGCCGCCGGCCGCCTCAGCCCTCCGGGCCACGGGCCTCTGCGGGCGGGCGCCCAGGGTGGCGGCGCCTGCGGCCGAGCGCTGGGAGCAGGTACGGGTCCAGGGGCGGGCCGGGCGGGGAGGGGTGTGGGCTGGCCCCGGGGTGGGGGGCCCACAGGCGGTGGTCCAGCCGGGCGGCCCCGCGGGGTGGGCGGAGCGCGGTCCGGGTCAGCTTTGTCCGGCCCCCGAGCCCAGTGAGCCGTGTCCCCGCCGCGCGGCTCACAAAGCGTCCCCTGGCGGGCAGCCCCCTCCCCCTGGCGGCCGGGCAGGACTCTCCAGGTCTCCGCTAGGCGGGGGAGGAAACTGAGGCTCACCGCGGGAAGTGACTTGCCCAAGGTCACGTCGCTGCTGGGTGTCTATCCTGGCTGGGACCAGGGCCACCCTGGGCGGCGCGGGCCGTGAGGGAGAGAGGGTTGGGGGGCGGGAAGAGGAAGAGCCCCCCGCTTCCGAGAACGGAGGGAGATGGGTCCGGGCGGAGGGGGTCCTGGGCCCCGGCCCCTGGCTCCAGGCACACCCACCCAACGCTTTTGGGGCTGGCTTAGGAGAATGGGTCTTTTGCGGGGTGGGAGGGGGCAGCAGGGGCCGCTTTGGGGGCTTGGTGGTGCCCTGGAGAGCGGGTTAGGGGAGCCACGGAGGAAGAGGCTCTGTGATGGGTGTGCTGGGGGCGGGGGGAGAGGGTTTCTCGAGTGCGTGGGTCAGCGCTTGGAAACTTCTCGTGGGGACCGTTTGGTCTCTGCCAGGCCACCTTCCCACCACTGCCCGGACTAAACCAACCCAGCTGGAATGAATAGGAAGGAGGTCTGCCTCCTTTTGTGGAGACTCCCGTAAGGTGTCTTTTCCACTAAATGGCCCGAGTTCTGTTCATGCCCCAAGCAGTGCATATATGGCGTTAGTAAAGGTATTTCTGACACAGAAGGCGGAACGAATTTCCCCCCCCTTCCCCCCGTGATCTGAATTGTCAAACTTGCAGAACCCCCAGGGAAAGAGTCATTCCCAGGCCTGAAGGGGAAAGGAAGCTGGGAGGATTGGGACAAGTCTCCGGCTTGCCTGGCATGTAACGCAGGACCACGTCTTGCACGGGATTCCCATTTTTCTTTGGGTTGGGGATTAGTTGGGTTGTTTTTACTATGGGTGCACCTTGGAAAGGGAAGGAGAAGACTTATTCTGGAGGAAAGGGGAGAGAGCGAACGTGCTACGTGTTAAAGGCAATGAAAAAGGGTCCTGAGGAGCTAGAAAATAGTAGCTGTAGAATGGGGGGGGAAGGAGGGGGTCATTGTGGGGGAGGGGAGATGAAAGGGTGGATAAAGGGAGGGGACAGTGTCTAGTCTAGAGAAAAAGATTGGGATGTTTCAAAGAGGCAACCAAATGTGATGAGTTTGAAAGCTGTCTGTTAGAGGTGAGTGGTATCCTACAAGGTTGAGTAATAGGTATTTCATTTCTTTAAGTAAAGACAGTTCTAGTACTTTTACATAAATGTTTTAGCTTTCACACACCCCACCTCCATTCTCTCTCCTGTTCTAAGGCTGCGGGCCCATGGTAATGTCTTGGAAGTAAGGCTTGACAAAAGAGAGGAGGGAAGACTAATTAGCAAATGCATTAATTAGGGCCCTTTGTCCAAGATGATTCCTTGTTTAAGTCAGCTGTTTTCTTGCTGCCCTACTGTACCTCAGCTTTCCAGCTGTGGGGGCTGTTGGGAAGAACTGCCCGATTCAGACAAGATGAGTTGGATTTTTCTAAAAAAAAAATGTGAGAAACACATATTTGGCAGATATATATAAAAGCATGAAAATTTATCAAAGACTTGCAATCAGGGAAATGCAAATAGAAACAACAGTGAGATGCCATTTTACAGCCATCAGATTGGCAAAACTTAAATGCTGTGATAATAAAGTGTTAGTAAGGTTGTGGGGAAATCAACTTTTAATACTGCTATTGGGAATGTAAATGGGTTCAACCACCTTGGAGAGTAATATAGTGAAGTTTAGTTGAAGGAAGGCAAAGGTACCTATTTACTCAAAGTGTCCATTTCATTTCTGGTATATACTCTAAGAAGTCCTTGCACGCTTGTACAGGAAATAAGTACAAAAGAAGTACAAGAATAACCATTGCAGCTTAACTATCCACCAACAGGCGAATGCATAAATTGTTAGATTGTCCCACACAATTATAGCATTGTGAAAAAGAAACTATAGCCACATACATTAAAATGGTTGAATCTCACAAACTTAACATCAGGTGGGGGAGCAAGTAACAATTGTTACAGAATATTTCCACTTGCATAAAATCTGAAAATATGCAAAATCATATTGTTTGTGGCTACTGTGTACTACATAGTAAAATTACAAAAACACATGGTATGCACTGAGAGGTCTCTGGTTTGATTCCTGGTCATTGTACATGCCTGGGTTGTGGGCTCAATCCCTGGTGAGAGAGTGTGGGAGGTGGCCCATCAATGTTTCGCTCTCATTGATGTTCCTATCTCGCTCTCTAAAAATCAATAAAATATTTTTTAAAAATGCATGGTAATAACTAACACCAAATTCAGAGTAGTGATTATTTCTGGGAAGAAAAGATGAGGAATGGGATTGGAGGGGGTACACAGAGAGCTTTATACTGTAATGTTCTATTATTTTAAAAAAATCTAAATCAGATAATTGCAAATTAAGATTTTCTTATCTTGGGTGTAGGGTACAAAGGTATTCATTGTATTTTAAATATTTTCACGTGTTTGAAATATTTCTCACATGCAAAAAGTGTTCTTGTTTATAGAGCACATGGATTTTGTCCCATAATAATGAAACTAGCCACAGGCTCTAGTCCTGTACAGCCTATTAGGCATGCAGGCAGGTGATTCTTTTCTCACCCGCTTCTGACCTGTAAAGCCAAGTTTTGTGATGGATGACTTTTATTTTGGGACTGCTGATAGGTGTGGAGGATTTCCCAGTGGTTCTAAACTTTCTAGTGTAGCTAGGTCAGCAGTTTGAGCTTTATCAAAATATGAATGCTCCAGGACATTTTGACTTATCAGTTGTAGGGGGGGGGGGGGGGGAACCCAGGAATCTAATGCCCACTAAAAATTGAGATCCACTGCCTTATGCTCCTTCTGATTCTGGGTTGTACTCCATCTCAGCTTTGCCCCTGTCTAGCTCCCTCCTCCTGCATAACTGGGACTAATTTGGATCCATGTGATACTTAGCTCTTTTGTAGGGCATAAAATAATGATAGGGATGGAAACCATTGAGTGTTAAACCTTTCATAATCCAGTTTGTCTTTTCCTCTTATTTTCATGCAGGTAGCTGAGGGGCCCACTACCCACTATTTAGCAGGTTTTACAAACTTTAACCAATGTGTCACAATATGTGGTTTTATAGTTAGGATAGGAGAAGCCAAAAAGGGTCTAACAGAAGGAAAACTAGTAGATTTGGTGAAAGTATCAGTAAACTCCCAGAGGTAAAATGTATGTCCTCATGCCTTTCTCTGCAGGTGACAATGATGGTTTGAGTGTTTTATTAACTGACTTGCAGCTGAATTTCAGCTATTTGAACCTATAGTTAAAGATTAGGGGCTTTAGGAAACAACTGATTATCCCTCAAGATGGAAGTTTCCTTCCTCCCAAATTTGCTAGTTTTCCTTCTCTGCTAGAACCATTTGCTCTAGTCCTAATATGTTTAGGAATTAATTTCTTTAACAAATGTGAGGATTTCTGGTAATGAAATTTGGGAAATGCCTATTTGTCTTTGATGAAGTTCTTTTTTCTGAAAACCTACTTTGGAGGCGCAGTGTTGCCCCAGATACACTTTTGCAGGGCTGCTGTGCAGGGTTTTATGGATTGTGCCCAGCACAAGGGCACCTGTTTTGAGTGGAAATCCATTCTATGCTCCACTTACCAATATGAAGACCTTGTATGCAACTGTGTCCCCTCAGAGAGGAAATGTCCTTTTCTAATTCTCACAAACTGCTTTATGATGTAGTATGGCCTGTAGTTTTGGAGCTATTGGTCCAACTGTAACTAATTGTGCCATTCATACTCATCGTGGGCTCTGTAAAGAGGGCTGGTTGGTGCTGGGCCTGTGGCTCCAAGAGTTTTCTCTTTGTGAACTTTTCATCATCATGCTCAGTTGAACCAAAGAGTTCAGTTTGACATTGTAAAATTTGTTATAGGGCTGGAGAAATAGTACAGAATAAATTATTTAGAAAATACTATAATGTATGCTAAGACAGAGAAAAATTGTTAAAGAGACAAACATCTGGTAAGTGAAGGAAAGTAGTTATGCACCACATTTGCTCTTGCATCCTTAGAGTGCTCACTTTGAGGGGGAAATACAATTTTATTTTCTTCTTCCTATTCCCCCCTACATAGCATTTCTGAATTTAAGACCTGAGGCTTTTTAGCCAATTTAAAAAATATTTACCCATTTGTATTTTCCATTAAGTGGTTGTTTATACTTCCTGCTGCTTCATTTTTTTTCTTGGAGAGAGAGAGAAGGGGGGAGTGCTGAACCAAGGACAAGACTGGACTTTCTACTGCTTTTTCAAATAATAGCAGTGTGTTTTTCAGAACAGTTGTCATGGAAGAGTGCTGTTCTGCAGGCTCAAGGGAGAGGTACATTTGAAGTGGTTTCTGTTATCTTTTTTATTATTATTTTAAAACATGATTGAGGGTGATTGAGAGTTCCTTTGTGGTTTTGCTGCTATTTTGAAGAAAATTTTTAAAGAAAATGTATGTAAATAAAACAAAAAAGGCTTAAAATAGTCTTATCCCCACACAAGGAGAATAAACAGTTCTCACCTATAGGCCGTACCTAAAGCAGTTTTGTTTTTTTTTCCTGTTCTGCTTAAATGAATATTAGTGCTATTCTAGCGACTACTTAGAATAGTTAATTCGAGTGATGTTGGGCAGATGAGGAGGAGAATGATGGGATTATACTAGGGTTTATTATAGTTCCCTCCAGTCATTATATGGAAAGCTTCATCTGCTTTTGTGGGGAAAAATGGGGGATGGGGGGGATATGGGAGAGATTGTGAGTTTTTATATATATAATCATTTGACCTTCTTGAAAGAAAAAAAAAGAGGGAAGAAGTGGTAAGAGGAAGATAAATATACATGGAACAGAGAGTAGCAAGTAATTAAGCAGAAGATGTTTTGTAGTGCTTTAGGGAGTTCCTTGAGTTGAAAGTTGCCTGTCTGTATCAGTTCTGCTTCAGCACCTTTTCATTTCACTGTCTGCAGATGGTGCTCACTGGTCTTCAGTAGAAACTGGTTTTATCAAAAGCTATAAAGTGAGCAGTTTTGAAAACTAGACTGGAAGTAGTAGGATAGACTAAGTAAAACAAGTATTCATTTCATAATCACTTTTGCAAATAGAAGTTGGGACTGTCATAATTAACAAAAAAAGCATTTTTATAAATTTGTCTTCCTATGTAGATTTTTGTTGTCACCTCAATACATATTTGAGCACCTACTGTATAGCAGTACAACCAATACTAACTACTGATTCACTGGAGTGATGGCCTTCATTGTCAGAGACTCAGAGACTTCACTGCCTGAGTTCCTCAGAACAGTATAGAGCTGTGCCTTTTCTCCCTTTTAAAAAAATATGTTTTTACTGATTTCACAGAGAGTAAGGGAGAGGGAGAGAATCATCAATCAGCTGCCTCCTGCATGCCCTCTCCTGGGGATGGAGCCCACAACCCAGGCATGTGCCCTGACCAGAATCCAACTACAATCTCCTGGTTCATGGGTCGACACTCAATCACTGAGCCACACCACCCAGGCTTCTCCCTTTTTTTAATGCTTCCTTCTGCTCCTTGGCCTTCTGGTCTTGGTGGTGATCTATCCATCAGTCAGGACAGGCCCCATCCCCTGTTTCCCCCATGGGTGGGGTACAGAAGCTTTACAGAAGCTCTTGGCTGGGCACCCAACAAATAAAACCCCTCAAACAATATTGAGTCAGACCCAAGGGTCACCATAGTGGTTCCAGCTCCCCTTCCTTCATTGCTGCCTGTGTTGCCACCACCCACCCTTTGCTGTGGAGCCTGGAAGGCGCCCCCCTCACCCCCAATCATACAAAGAGGCTTTGTGCTCTGAGGATGTTCTAAAGGCAAGATCATTGTAATTATAATTCCCTAAGCACAACCAAGTAATGGGGGCAGGCAGGGTAAAGATGGTATCCAAGTACTTGTTGGTAGGGAGAAGTCAGGCGGGGATTAAAAATCATCTGGAGGCAGTACCAAAATGGATAATGGAGTGTTGTTGGTAATGCTGATGGGAGCGTGTTTAAGTGAATACATTTCAGGTTTTTAAAGTCTAATACTTGCAAGTTTAAAAAAGCACAAGACAGCTGGAACTTATTTTTTTCTTTTCTTTTTTAGTCTAAATTATACAGTTACTTTAAAAGTACATTAGAAGAAGGTGTGTAGAAGTCCCAATCTACTTTGCTTTATGATTCTGTTGCCAGAATGATTGATTGATCAAGAAAACCACATAAATAACTTGCTTATTATCCAAGAGTGCTCTTACTAATCTGTGTGTTTGTGTGTTTTAAGTTTCTAAAAATAAGCACTAACTGACATATTTGGGAAGCTGATTTCCCTCTACTACCACCAGCAAAAAATCAATCTGGGGATGTAAACTCTTATATCAATCATCCTATGTCATGATGTGCTTCCAAGTTTTATTGGTATTCTTTAAGTGAACATTTTTTTTTCTTACTGTGTTAAAATTGACTATTACTATATTACTCTTACTAGTGTCTCAAACTTTTTTTTTTAAAGAAACGCACCAAACAATTGACTGCAGTTAGGATATTGGACTCCAGTACCCCTTACTCAAGGTGAAGGGAAAGGGGTCCTTTTTGTTGTAATTAGCACTGACATCTGTGGTGAGTGAAGCAGCCAGGTAGAGAATGTGTACTCCATGGAAACCTACAGCTACTGTGAGTTGGCCTTCTAATTACTTGTTGGAATCCGGTCAGGAGTTGGAACTTTATTTTTGCCATGTAGCATGATTTTGAGGAAATCTACCTTTTATTGACAAGTAAAACTATATATTTAAAGTGATGATTATATGTATGTGTGTATATATATGTACACACAAACATATATATATATGTATATATACACTGAGTAGCCAGATCATTATGATCTCTGAACGCATAATAATCTGGCCACTTAGTGTATATCCTATATAATAAAAGGCTAATATGCAAATTGTCCCCTCGACCAGGAGTTCGACCAGCAGGCAGGCCAGCCAACCGCCCATGTCTCCTCGCCCTGACCAGGCTGGCCGGACCCCACCCATGCACGAATTCATGCACCGGGCCTCTAATATATATATATATATATATATATATATATATATACACACACACACACACACACACACACACACACACACACACACTGAGTGGCCAGATTATTATGCGTTCAGAGATCATAATAATCTGGCCACTCAGTGTATATACACATTGTGAAATGATGTTAATACATCTCTCACCTCACATAATTACCTTTTTTTGTTTTTTTTTGTTAGAATGCGTAAGATCTATTCTCTTATAGCAAATTTCAAGTATACTAGACAGTATTAACTGCAGTCACTGTGCTGTACATTAGATCCCCAGAACTTATTCATCTTATAACTGAAGGTTTGTGCCCTTTGATCAACATGTCCTCATTTTCCCCATTCTCCAGCCCCTGGTAACCACCATTCTACTGTTTCTATGAGTTTTACTTTTTAAATTAAAAAAAAAATATATATTTTTTTCAGATTCCACATTTAAGTGGGGTCATACAGTATTTGTCTTTCTATTTTCCTTAGCATTATGTCCTCCAATTTCATCCATGTTGTTGCAAATGGTAAGATTTTCTTATTTCCCATGGCTGAATAATATTTCATTGTATGTATGTACCACATCTTTATTCATTAATCTGTCAGATACTTAGGTGTTTACCTGTCTTAGCTATTGTGAATAATCCTGCTGTGAACATGGGAGTTCAGATATCTTGAGAAAATTTACCTTAAATTTATCTTAACATGATACTCATGGATAGTCCATTATAAAGACATCACCCAAGTAATCCTTTGAAAAGACTACCAATTTGACAGCTAAATTTTATGAGGTTTAAAAATATACAAGAATCAGCTTTAAAAATTGACCTGGCCAGTTTTTATTATTTTTCATTTATTAGAGCAAGTTGACCTATCATGAATAAATTGTTATATGAAAAAAATACACAAGGATTCATTTTTACCTACTTTAAATAAAAAAGTTGATCCCCACCCTCACTGTTTTAGGCAAGTATATTGATCAATAGAGACTTATATTTTAGCTTAATAATAAACTGTTATTTGGCTACTTCATTTGCTTCTTCTATAATATATATTTCCTTTGGGGATTAACCTCTGACTCTACTTCACTGCTCTCTGGTGGCCACTAAAAGATAAAACATTGAGTGCCTACTATGTACCATGCACAGTGAGGATTTCAGGTATGACTTACATATGCAACAGTTCAGTGAGAGATTCTGACAGTGTGTTAGCAGAGCAAATGCATTTTGGGATCTGTTAACCCTTCATTGGAGGACAGAGAATGTCACAATTGCATTAATGGTAGTGATATGATTTAACTTTGATAACATCGCTAAAGCACAGATCTAATCAGCTCAAAAAATTATGTGGCTGCCTTCTAAGTATTTTTTAGACTTTGTTTTTTTAAAGAGGGGGATGAGGGGAGGAGAGGGAAGAGAAAGAGAGAGAAAGAGAGAAAGACATTAATTTGTTGTTCCACTTATTTATGCATTCATGTTGATTCTTATATGTGCCCTGATGGGATTGAACCCAAAACCTTGGCATATGAGCATGATGCTCCAAACTGAGATACCTAGCCAGGGCCTTTATTATTATTATTATTATTATTATTATTATTATCCTCACCCAAGGATAAGTCTTTATTGATTTTAAGAGAGAGAAAGAAAGAAAGAAACAGAGAAATAGAAACATCACTGTGATAGAGAAACATCCACCGATTGCCTCTCGAAGGTGCCCCCAACCGGGAATCAAATCCAAAACCTAGATAAGTGCCTTGACTGGAATTTGAACCCAAAACCTTTTGGTATATGGGATGACACTCCAACCAACTGAACCACCCAGCCAGGGCAAATATGTCAATACAGTAGGTCCACGGGTTACGTGGGAGATCCATTCCTACGGCACGACGTAACGTGATTTTCGCTGTATGTGGGAACCCACCTACATAAGCACCTACGTCACTCACATGGAGCATATACATAGCAGTAATGAAATGAAACAGTAAAAAAAAAAAAATTAAAAGAAAAATAACAATTCCTGACCTTTACTTGTGGTAAATAAATAATAAAAAACATAAAGCACATATGTACATAGGTTGAAATGACAGAACTTTTTTTTTTTTTTATAAATGGAAATGGCAACGTAACCACGAAACGATGTACGTCGAGTCTGAGGTAACCCGAGGACTGCCTGTAATAGTGGTCATTTATTCTGTGCTTACTGTATACAATGTTCTGTTCTACGTGCTTCATCTGGATTAATTCATTTAATTTTCACCACAATACTCTTTGATGCCATCGTTATCCTTATTGTGCAGATGAAGAAACTGGAACACAGAGAGGTTAAATAACTTGCTAGAGATGATGCAGTTAAGAGTGTTATCTGGGATATGAACCCAAGCCGTCTTGTTCCAGAATGTGTATTTTTAACCATCATGCTTTACTACATCTCACTTTAGATAGTCCAAGCAAAATTAGCCGTTGATTTTGGTAACAAAAGATTGAATATAGTGATCACTGTTTTAGCCATTGAAGAGGATTTCAGTCTTTAGTGTACTTTTGCTCTTCCTGATACTTATTTCTGATATTTATTTTCCTTTTTTTAATTTCTGAATTACTTTATTAGGATTACTTAATTGATTTCTTAAAAGTCATTCATTACTTTTTCACAAAGGGAGTAGGAGTACCTATATTGTTTACTTCAGATCAGGCATATTTAAATTCCTTCTTAGAAAATCTCCTATGTACTATGATTCTGAACTTAACTGAGTGCTTGTTTGGGTACTTACACAGAGACAGAACTTTTCAAGGAAAAATTTGACCCTACCTAGAGGAACTTCTGAATCCCACCTTTTTGTGGATATGGGTACTTCCCCACCCCTCCAAAATCAGCATAAGAGTGGATGTTAGACTTCTTTTTGGCCTTAATTTCCATACTAAACTGATTTGTCACAAGCTAAAGCATGAATGTATCCCTTTATTCATAGCATAGAATATGAACATTTCAGGCTTCAGTTGGAGAGCATGGAGTTGGGTTGATGCTGTCTGAAACAGTGAATCATTTGAGGAAATAATACAGTATAGTGGTTCCCAAATGAACTACTTCAAAATTGATTGGAATTCTCTGTCTTTAAGTAGCCTAAAGTTGGAATCATGAGATTGAGTATATTTTCTCATAAGCAATTATAAATGGTGTTTCTAATATTATTTCATCTATATTATGGGCTTCATAGGCATTGGTGGGCCATCCATTTAGAAAATGTTCTATGGCAAAATGGGATGCTAAGGTCAAAACAGTATTTATAGACTTTTGGAACATAGCCTGTCTTTGAGTCAAGTCTGCCAATTCAATCTTTTTCTCCTGTTTTGCTTATGGATACCTAGAAAGGAAAAATGAATGCTCTGTTTTTCAAATTACTAAGCAATATGGAATTAATTCATAGGAAGGATATATTCTTTTAATTCAGGTGGGATAAAAACTGGTTAATTTAGATAATTGAGGAATTTCGGCCCATCTATTTGTTTGAGTTTGTTTAGGAACCTTAGCCTTGGAACATATCTAGAGTTATAATATGTTTTGGGGCTCTAATGGGAGACATTATTGTTAACTTTTTCCTTTATATCAAGAATATGAGTCATAATCTTTTGTGATCTAATGATTTAATGTTTCTGTTAAAAAATGTGTGTGCATATATTGTTGAAAACAGAAATTATTACTATTGCATGATATTTATTAGCTTTAACTTTATATAAATGCTACCGTTGTGTGCTTACAAAAATTAACCCAAAACACCAATAAAGGCAACAAATCAAAAGATTTGCTTTATTAAAATTAATTTGTGTGCAACTCATGAAGTAAATTTCTATGTTGAAATCCAAGCTAAAGTCAGAATTTGATTCTAGAAGGTATAAATATTGTACATAATTGTGAGTAACTTTTTTTTTTAACATTAAAAAAAATTGGTTTTATAGAGAGAGGAAGGGACAGGGAGAGAGAGAAAGAGATACATCAATGTGAGAGAGAAACATCTATCAGTTGTTTTTCATATGCAGCCTGATGAAACCCGAACTTGCAACCTGGAGATAATGCTCCAACCAACTGAGCCACACTGGCCAGGGCTGAGTCCAACTTTTTGGTAGAACAAAATCTTTTAAAAAAATGAACTGTCTCAATTGACAAGTACTTTTAATATAAACAATTCTATGAAGTAAGGATAGAAATCAAATGAGTTTTACCTTACCAAAATCCTTTGTTTCCTTTCAAAATAAAATTGTTTGATGGAATAATTATATTATTTTTCCTGATGCTATGTTATTAAAAACCCAGGGCCCAAATTTAAGGCTTGATTAAAGTACTCTTTGTTTCTATGGAAGAAAAGTTACCAAATTGAAAAGGGACTTTGATTCCAACATTGTTTTAGGAAGGGAGAGGCAAGTCAAATTGGGTATGGGACCCTTAGACTAGACCGTCCTACTTCCTGGGTCAGGAAAGCTCAGAGAGAGGGGGGCTGTGTTGCTTTGGGGCAGGGCGTAAGCCTGGTAGGAACTAGAAGTGAAACTGGAAGTGCCTTAAGCAGATCGTTGTATGAGGCTAAGTCAGGCTGGATTGAGCAGTGATACTGTATGGTTCTCAGGCACAAATGTGTATGCTGTTCCCATGGCAGATTTCCTGAGAAAGTCAACATGTTTGCAGTTGACTCAGGACAGACCTGAGACTTTGTGGAGGAAAATAAGAGAAGAGCAAAAGGGAGAGGCAGAGGCAGGTGCCTTAGGTTGCTGGTTTTGAAAGAAAATTTCTGAGCCTTTGAGGGAAGGAGCAGGAAGTTAAAGGTGGAATTCTGGTGGCATTTTTCCATCACTACAAGCTGTGTGGAGGCTGAGGCTACAGCATGGAAGTGGAGGGTAGATACACTTGAGGTGTTGGTAAAGGTATTCTTGAACAAAAGATATATCCCGGAGTTTGTTTTAAAATGATGGTGATTGCCGGAGGGAAAGGGGTGGGAGGAGGTGGAAGAGGGGAAAGGGGGGATAAATGGGGATGGAAAGAGACTTGACTTTGGTGGTGAGTGCACGATGCAGTGTGAAGATGATATGTTATGGAGTTGTGTACTTGAAACCTATATGGTTTTATTAACCATCTAGAGGCCTGGTGCACGAATTTGTGCACGGATGGGGCCCCTTGGGGTGGCCTGCGGGGATCTGGCCCCAGCTTGCGCCCCCAGCCTCACAGCCTCAGCTCACGCCCCGCAGCCCTGCCTGGCACCCTGCTGTGGCCTGGTGCCGCCCCTTCATATGCTCTACCATCCTGTCACAGTCCTGCTCTCGTCAGAGCCCATCGGGGCCGGCAGTGCCTCCACTGCCGCCCACCAGAGCCACATCACTGACGCCTGCCATGTTCCATGCTGCCCCCTGGTGGTCAGTGCGCGTCATAGCGAGCGGTCGGACGACTGTCAAGGGGACAATTTGCATATTAGGCTTTTATTATATAGAGTGTCACCCCAATAAATTAAATAAATAAAATGATGGGTCCCCACTACAATATTAGCGACACAAACAAAAGTTAGCTAGTTGTCTGTAATTTTATTATACCTGGGGTTAAAATTGAAATTTACTTATTTTAAAAGAAAAATGAGAACTTATGATATAATACTGACATCTAAGAGCAGTAAATTTCCAGGATGGTTTAATGGTAGTTATGTGTTATCTGTCAGGCACAAAAGATGACACTACATGCTCTGCCCAATGAGGGCATGCAGTGCTGATGTTTCCCACAGGAGTGATAGATTCAAATTCAAAGAAATTAAAAACCACTGGTCTTTCTGCTGGCCTCCTCTCTTCCTAGCCCCAGAAACCACTCATAGATACTGTGTGTGGGTAATATGGATTGGGGTTAGGTTTATGGCTCTGAGGTTGACCATTGCTGCTCACACTTTAATTTACATATGCATCACCTGGGGATCTTGTTAAAATGCAGATTTCTAGTAAGGGCACTGCACTGGTGTTGGTGGAGTAGTAGCACACATAATAGGTTTCAGGGCTGGTTAAAAGGAAGATTACAGGGCCTCACTTTCTGAGCTTTTGTTTCACTTCACTGGGTTGGGGCCTGATATTTTGTATTTTAAACAAATTCCTAGTTGATGCTAATGCACTGGGGGGAGGGGAAAGGGGGCATATTTTGAGAGCCACTGGGATACAGTATAAAATAATCCTGAGGAGAATCAAACCATCTGTCTTGGCTTCTTAAGCATTATTTTATAACAGCTGCAAATGGTGAAAGAACGTTTGCAGAAAGTACTAGAGTAATTAATGCTGTTCCTGTTAAACAAATAATACTTCATATTGGTAAAACAATTCTATGTGTTTTATTTTGGTGAGTATGTGTCTCTGTCTAGAAAATAAACGCTAAACCCCACCAAAATGATAATAAAAATTATTACTTCTGGAAAAAGAACCAGGATTATAGAGGGTGAGATTTTAGTTTTCTATGTAAAGTTTTAATTTTTAATGCAGAGATTGTACTTGTATTTATGTAATTAAATTTATAAAAAAGTATAAAATCTGTGCCAGTTATCTTCCATGTACTTCTCCAGAAGTATCTTCCACCCCTTTCTACCTGACTTTCTGCCCCAGGGAAAGTGCTCCCAGGTCCTCTGACTTCTTGTGTTCAGCATTAAGAGGAGATTGAAGGGAAGGAGGAGAATAACGCCAGAATATTTATCACCCCTCCCCTCGGGAGCCTGCGATTCTATTACCTAGGTTCTGGTAATCTCTGTCTCCTGTCTTTTTGGGGGGCCGGGGTGATAGTTGTTCTGCTGTTGCTATTCCTAGTCTCTCTTCCATCCTCTGCAGTATCTTGTAGACCTCACTTCTCAAATTTGTAATTATTTCTTTTATAAGTAACCTCCCTTCAGATTATATTCTAACTAGAGGCCTGGTGCACGAAATTCATGCACAGGGGCGGGGGGAGGGTTCCCTCAGCCCCGCCTGCATCCTCTTGCAATCCAGGACCCCTTGGGTAGGGTCCTTAGGCCTTCCCCTGGCTGCCAGCAGCTGGCTCCACCCCTGCCGCTGCCACTGCTTGCCATCTGTGTGCACTGTGCTCCCTCCCCCACCCCCGCCACTGGTCGCCTTCCTCTGCGGGCGACAGGTGTGGGGTACAATCGCTTGGCTGGCCTGGGCCTCCCTCTTTGGGGGGGATCGATTACCCAGCAGAAGGAGGCCCCGCCCACCTGGCCAGGGCTCTGCAATCATTTGTCGTGCAGAGGGTAGCCTGGGCCTCCCTCTTTGGGGTGATGGATCGCAGAGCTCCCCCCTCGATTGCCCCACAGAGGGTGGCCTGAGCCTCCCTCTGCGGGGCAATCGTGGGGCGATGGCAGGGCCCCCGACCAATCACACTGAGCCATGCCGGCTGGGCCTGTCTCATTCTTGATAGCTGTGCGGTATTCCATTTTATTTGATATGGACTTAACACAATTTAACCAATTCCTTATATATTTAACATGACATTTTAAATCATACACTAAATTCCCATTAGTACTTAGATCTGTTTATATACCCTCTTCTGTTCTATTGATCTGTCTGTATTTTGGCACCAACATTACGTTTTACTTATTGTAGTTTTTATACAGATAAATGCTTATTTTGAAAAAGACTTGGCTTTCATTACATACTATTTTTTTCTCTTCTAAAATATTTAAAAAGTTTTTGTCAGGATTACAACAAAATCCCATTGATACACTGATTGGAAATGCATTAGATTTATTGAGTTGATCTCTTCTCACTGAGTCTTTTCATGTATCAACCTGATTTCTTTCTACTTAACTCTTTTTATGTACCATAGTATTTGCCTTAGTGAAGTTTTGTGATTTAATTCACATTTGTCAGTTCAGTAGTATTCTAGATTCTTCTTGCTTTTGACAGTGGGATTCTTTTTTTTGTTATACTTTTTGAATTTTGCCCGTGTTAGGAAAAACTTGATTTTTATATATTTATTTACAAATCTGCTTATTTCCTGAGCTTTGTAATTTTAATAAATTTTCATAGGGGAAAGGGGGGATAAATGGGGATGGAAAGAGACTTGACTTTGGTGGTGAGTGCAGTGGGACAACTTGATTATTGACAAATTTTGCTAATTTAGAGTCCTTTTTAGTATTTTTCTCTGTTGTTACTTTTTTTTAATTTCATTGGCTAGAAAATAACATTCAGAAAAAATGTCATGTACTCAACTTTAGTCTAAGGAGGCTGCCTCAGGTACACTTCACTATTTGTTGTGGGGTTGACTGTGGGTCTGAAAACTAACAAGTTAAAGAAGTATTTTTATTTATTAAGCATTTCCTTAGAAAGGATAAGTTTTTCAAATGCCTTTAAACAGTTACTTACCTTTAGAGATTATTTGTTTTGACCTGTTTATGTGCTGAATTATATTAATTAATTTTCAATATGGAATTATCCCTAAATTTCTGGAAGAAACCTCATAGCTGGATTGATTTGTTAGTATTTTAGGGCTTTATTATATATTCACAAAAGAGAAGACCTGTAATTTTACTTTATTTTGCCATCCTTTTGATAACAGGATCTTGGTATCATGGAAAAATAATCTTTTTGGGAGGAGGGACAGTAACCATTATTAATTTGTTTTTTAGTTTATCCATTCAGTTTTCTTCTTTCTTTTTTTTTTGGTCAGGGTATAGGAGGGAGTAGACAATTTTGGTAAATTGGATTTTCTTTTTTTTTTTTAGAAAATTAATCCTTTCCAACTTTAAAAAATGTTCATTTGTTCATTGTATTATTTACTTTTTAAAATTCTATCTGTAAGTATAACTTTATATTCTTTATTAATCATCTGTATTTTTAAAAAATATGTCTTTTTAGAGAAGAAGGGAGAAAGAGAGACAGAGAGAGAGAGAAACAGAAACAGAAACATCGATCTGCTGCCTCCTGCACGCACCCTGACCAGGGATTTGAACCGCAACCTGGGCGTGTTCTCTGATCTGGAATTGAATGGTGCACAGGACAGACACTCGACCAACTGAGCCAATCTGTAGCCAGGGCTGTATATTTTGTTTTAATTTTATTAAATTAAATTCTGTTTCTGCCTATTCATCTGTAAAATAGATCAAATGAAATAAGCTGATTTATGTGGATACTACATAGTAAGCAATCAAATGATGGTTAGTAGAATTTTTTTTTGTTACTATAATTTAAAAAAAATAGTCTCTTATTCTTGGATTTATTATTTCTCTATTTTTTGCATACTGATTCAGGAATTTCTTTTCTCGTCTTTATTAAATTCTTTCTGTATGCCTTAAATTTAAAAATTTCTATATAGTCATTACAAAAATACACATTGCAAAAAATTCAAACATTACAGAAAATAAAAGTCCCTTTATTTGAATTCTTAAGAGATCAGTGAGAACAGGTTGGTCTGTATGCTCATATGGGTGTGTTTTTTACTATACACATACATGCATATATGTATAAATTTATAAAAAGTGGACTCATACTATACTATATATTGCTTTCAAACTTGCATTTTTCCACTTTATATCTTGGATCGCTTTCCAAGTCAGTATTTACATAGTTATTCTTTTTAAAAACCTTTATTTGAGATATGATATATATAGAATCATGCACATCTTGTAAGTTTGCAGCTCAGAGAATCATCACAATGTAAACATATAATGTAATCAACAGTTTGATTAAGAAACATAATATTACAAGTACCTCAGAAGCCTCTCATTGTGATCCCTACCCCATCCTTCTTAAAAATTTAACAACTTTATTGAGATACTAGAAGCCCAGTGCACAAAATTCGTGCACTTGAGGGGGCGGTCACTTAGCCTGACCTGCGCCCTCTCGCAGTCCAAGAGCCCTCGGGGGATGTCCGACTGAAGGCTTGGGCCAACACCCCGGGTCTGACTGAAGGCTTAGGCCTGCTCCCTCGGGGGCGGGCCTAAGCCTTCAGTCGGACATCCTTAGTGCTGCCGCAGAGGCGGGTGAGTCTTCCACCACCTCCGCTGCACTGGGCCAGCCATGAGCCTGGCTTCTGGCTCCTGTGTTGAGCATCTGCCCCCTGGTGGTCCGTGCACGTCATAGCGAGCACTGAACGACCTTAGCATATCATTAGCATATTATGCTTTGATTGGTTGAACAGATGACCAGACACTTAGCATATTAGGCTTTTATTATATAGGATAACTCACATTTCATACAATTCACTCGTATAAAGTGTGCAGTTCAATGACTTTTAGTATTTTGGTATATTCACAGTTGTGCAACCATCACAACTGTCTAATTTCAGAATCTTTTCATCACCCGAAAAGAAACCCTGTACCCATTGGAAGTCACTCATTTTCTCCCATCTAAACTCTAGGCAACAATGATTTAATTTCTGTTATTACAGCTTTACCTATTCTGGACCATTTATATACGTAGAATCATATAATATACAGTCTTTTACGACTGGCTTCTTTTAGCATAATGTTTCCAGGTTCATCTATGTTATAACACATATTAGTATTTCATTCATTTTTATGGTCAAACTAGTGACCCGGTGCACGAAATTCTTGCACATTAAAAGGGGATTAATTAGAGGAAATAATTTAATATTGCTATTTGCCCTTTCTCTATAATAGAAGTGTCAGAGATGAAAGAAAATTAGTAAAATGTATATGAAAATCTTCCTCCTGTCAGAGTCTGGGACTCACAACTGGACCCAGAGTCAAGTCCCCGCCCACCCACATGCACCTCAAAATCGCATGAGACCCAGACCCTGCCGCCCCCCCCCATTGGGCTAGATCTAGACCCGGCCAGTCCCACCCTTGTCAAGCCCTGCCAGGCAGTGGGCGTAGCTGCAGGTCCCCTGGCCCGGTGCCAAGACGGGAGGTGTGGCCTGAGGTCCCCCAGCCCAGACCGGGGTGGGGGGGGCATGCCTTGAGGTCCTCCATCAAGCCCTGCCAGGTGGGGGACACGGCTTGAGATCCCCTGTCAAGCCCCGCTAGGTGGGGGGCATGGCCTGAGGTCCCCCGTCAAGCCCTGCCAGGCGGGGGGGGGGGGGCACAGCCTCAGGTCCCCCAGCCCAGCACCGGGAGGGGGGTGCAGCCTCAGGTCCCCCATCAAGCCCCACTGGCAGGGGAGCAGCCTCAGGTCCCCCGTCAAGCCCCGCTGGGCGGGAGCGCAGCCTGAGTTCCCCATACCTAGTACTGGGGGGTGCACCTTGAGGTCCCCTGCCAAGCCCCGCTGGGTGGGGGGCACGGCCTGAGGTCCCCTGTCAAGCCCAGCCAGGCAGGGGGGCACAGCCTCAGGTCCCCTGGCCCAGTGCTGGGGAGGGGGGTGTGGCCTGAGGTCCCTGGCCTGGCGCTGGGGCAGAGGGAGCAGCCTGAGGTCCCTTAGCCCAGCACCAGGATGGGAAGTGCACCTTGAGGTCCCCTGTCAAGCCCTGCTGGGTGGGGGGCCCGGCCTGAGGTGCCCTGTCAAGCCCTGCTGGGTCGGGGGGATGGCCTGAGATCCCCTGTCAAGCCCTGCTGGGTGGGGGACATGGCCTGAGGTCCCCTGTCAAGCCCAGCCAGGCAGGGGGGCACAGCCTCAGGTCCCCTGACCTGATGCTGGGGAGGGGGGTGTGGCCTGAGGTCCCCTGGCCTGACGCTGGGGCGGGGGGAGCAGCCTGAGGTCCCCTAGCCCAGCACCAGGATGGGAAGCGCACCTTGAGGTCCCCTGTCAAGCCCTGCTGGGTGGGGGGCCCGGCCTGAGGTGCCCTGTCAAGCCCTGCGGGGTGGGGGGTGCGGCCTGAGGTCCCCTGTCAAGCCCCATGGGGGCGGGGGAGGGCATAGCCTCAGGTCCCTGCTGATTGCTTGTTAAGGCTCCTTATGGGAACTTGGCCTCAGCTGTGGGTGCAACCATCTTTGTGATGGAGTAATGGTCAATTAGCATATTCCCTCTTTATTAGATAGGATAATATTTATTGTATGGATATATCATATTTTATTTATCCATCCATCAATTAATGGATGCACCCATTATTGGACTATTATGAATAATAATACGAACATTTGTGTATTTGATTTTGCATGGACTTATGTTTACATTTTTCTTAGACACACACACACACACACACACACACACACACACACACACACACGACATTATTGAGGAATTGCCAAACTTTTCCAAGGTGGTTGTACTATTTTATTTTCCATTTCTACCAGCAATATAAGACACTCCTAATTTCTTCACATTCTCATTAATACTTGTTGTTACCTATCTTTTTTATTATAGCCATTCTACTTGGGGTGCATTGATAGTTCATTGTGGTTTTGATTTGCATTTCCCTAAAGGCTAATGATATTGAGCATCTTTTCATGTATTATTGGTCCATGTAGATTTTAAAAAGACTTAAAGTTTCTCTAATTGTTAGACGCAGAACTAAGTAGTATCTTTTGTGTCCTCATAAGTTTTAGACATACATATGAGTACATCTATATTTATTCATTTCTTTACTTTTTTTTTTGTAAATATAATCTGGAGTTTTATTTACTTACGTTATTATTAATTTTTTGTTGTTGTTAATCCTTACTCAAGGATACTTTTTTCCATTGATTATCAGAGAAAGTGGAAGGGAGGCAGGGAAAGAGGGAGGTAGGGAGGGGGAGAGAGAGAAACATTGATGTGTGAGACCCACAGCGATCAGTTGCCTCTCACACATGCCCCAACAGCGGAGACAGGTATCAAACCTGCAACCCAGGTACGTGCCCTTGACCAGGAATCGAACCCAAGACCCTGCGGTCCTCAGGCCAACACTACAAGCATTGAGCCACACTGGTCAGGGCTACTTATGTTATTTTCATAGATTACATATTTTGAGGATGATTTTTTTAATGTCATGCAGTTATGTAGCCAGATTTATAAGAGTTATGTAGATTTATTTGTATTTCTAATTGTTTTGCTGTTGTCTTCCGTTTTTAGTTATACTAGTATAATAAATGTAAATCAATTCATTGGGTGAGCATTGCGCTTTCCAGGACATGTATTACAGATTCTGTGTAGGAGTATTACTGGTCCAAAGTCTGTGTGCATGAGGCTTTGAAAAGCCAAAACTCAAAACATCAGGGTATGATTGAGAAGGCACCAACCCAGAAGATAGGAGCCCTAGTAGTTCCTCATATCCATCTTAAGAAAGTTCAGAATTCAGGCTTCTTTTATGTCAAGGGTAGGGAGGACCTGTTTTTGTAAAAACTCTAGCCCAAGCAGAATTCCTCTAATATTAGCATATCTAAAGCAGAAGCTATTATTAGCCTGAAGGCCAGGGGGGAAAAACAGGCTTGAAATAGATGGAGTCAGAGAGACTGAGCATTTCACTATTACAGGAGTACAAGAGTAGATGATCTATATGACTGATAAACCCGACTCAAACATTTCAAAGGTATGATTAAGGTTTGCATTTTATTGACATAATCCAGAGCTTTGTTTGCTTTTAACTCATCAGGAGTTTCGAGGTAGTATTTTCTGTCAGTTACCCTTCCAGGGAGACTAGCCTGAGGTAGGGGGTCTGCAGGGAAAAACGATGTAGTCTGTTTCTTGGTGATCAGAGAGATGAATAGGAAAACCAGATTGTCAGACTAAAGAGCATGGTTCCATCACTTGGGAGAAGCACTTAATTCTAGAACAGTTTACCTACTTGCCTTTGTTCAAATATAATAAGTACAAATCTTCACATGTATCACTGTTCCCTCCACGATTCCTTCTCTGAGTTATTATAATAATTTTTGTTCAGTGTACTTTGCTTTACCCAAAAGTTAAACAGTTTATATTGAATAGTGAGCAGAAATACTCCTTGAGGAGTCTATAGGGGATGACTCACAAGATGATATTATTGTGAGTTTTCCAAGGCCTAGGGGCTAGTATTCCAATTTCATGGGCCCAGAAACTGGGCTTTCTTTGTATAACTATGGGGGCTCAGACTTTCACTATCTAAAAAACAGAAGACTTGTATCCAAACTGAAAGTACCAGCTTAATAATTTATAATGTGAAATGGCCTTTTTAATGACTTACATGCCACAAATAAATATGAGTGTCTACTGTGTAACAGGCTTACTGGGTATACAGTAGTAACAAAACAGATAAAACCTGTGTTCTTATGAAGCTTACATTCTAGTGATGTGAGATAGGCAATAATTAATAAATATATAATATGTCATAAAGATGATAAATGCTAAGATAAATAGAGTAGGGTAAGGAAAGATAAGCAAAGAATGAAAGGAGTCAGTTCTATTTAAAACCATTGGTCAGCCCTAGCTGGTTTGGCTCAGTGGATTGAGCGTCAGCCTGAGGACTGAAGGGTCCTGGGTTCAATTCCATTCAAGGACACATGGCTGGGTTGCAGCCCGATCCCCAGTAGGGGGTGTGCAAGAGGCAGCCGATCTCTCATCATTGATGTTTCTATCTCTCCCTCTCCCTTCCTCTCTGAAATCAATAAAAATTTATTTATTTATTTATTTATTTATTTATTTATTTATTTATTTAGATTCATATTTTATTTACAAGCAAATGAAGACTGTCCCCTGTAAACTCTAATTTGGGATGAGAAGAGCAACATAGAAAAGTAGTTGCTGGCTCCATAGTGATGTGTGAAAGGAGTCCATCCAGCTGTTTCTTTAGACAATGATTTTGTTCATAAAAAGGGAAAAAAAGCCACATGATTTCTTCATGTTGCATATGTGAAAGAATCCAAAAGAAAAACTTTTCAAAATTCTACAGTCTCTAGTCAAATGTGTGAGGTGACCAGAACGTCATTTTCATTCAGTGAGATCCCCTGCTCCCCAAGAGCAAAAGCCTCGGAGCAAAAGACTTAATACTCATCAAGAGTGTCTGCTCGAGGAATGGAGAGACCTCGATCTTTTTTTTTTTTTTTTTAAATATATTTTATTGATACTTTACAGAGAGGAAGGGAGAGGGATAGTTAGAAACATCGATCGATCAGCTGCCTCCTGCACACCCCCTACTGGGGATGTGCCCGCAACTAAGGTACGTGCCCTTGACCGGAATTGAACCTGGGACCTTTCAGTCCGCAGGCCGACGCTCTATCCACTGAGCCAAACCGGTTTTGGCGAGACCTCGATCTTTAAGAGCCTGAACTTTCAGCTTCTCGTTTTCCAGCTTGGTCTGCTGTTCTACCCTTTGTTCTTCTAGGATTTCTTCAATAGACACTTGCTGCAAGGGTGTGTCACTCTCCTTTTCCAAGTCTATTTCTCCTAGTAGGACCACATTTTCTCCTCTGACCACAAAAATCCCTCGAGAAATATCACCGTATTTTTTGCCCACATGAATACGCTCCACAGTCTGATGTAGCACTAAATTAGCAAATTGGTCAATGCTTCTCAAAAAGCCTATAAGTGTCCTTCCATCTCGCAGCAGGACCAAGTGCTTTTTGTCGATATCCTCGATGAGGCTGGCGGTGCCGGGCATATAGTTCATTTTGAGCTGAGATAAGGTTGCAATGTAAAGCGGTGAAGAGCTAGCGCATCCAACACCTCCTCCCTCCTACCGTAGTCACCGCCTTGGCGGGACTGGGACGGGAATCCAGACGGGCAATAAAAATGTATTTAAAATAAATAAAACCATTGGTCAAAGAAGACCTCTTTGCTGTGGTGATGATTGAGTTGAGACCTGAAGGATTATGCAAGTGCAGAAGCCTGGGCAGAAGTGTGCTTACTGTATTCAGGGAACCGGAGGGGATCTGGAGTAGCTAGAGAGAGTATAGTGGCAGGAAGTAGGATGGTGAACTTCTAGGCCATTAGAAACACTTTTTTCTTTACTTTTGAGATGAGATCACTGAGTAGAGTAGTGATGATAACCATTCCCACAGCAGGATCACTGTGGCTGTAGGAGGATAAGAATTGAAATAAGGAAAGTGGTTTACGAAGTTGTTCTGGTAGAGGAAGAGATGAGGTGAGAAGAAACAGGTGAGAAGCCAAGACAGAAACAGGCTGCTTGGTGTACAGTCAGCCCCCCATCAGTCCTCATCAACTTGAACCTTTTGACTTCCTGAGACTGCTCTTGCCAAGATCATCAATGACAGTGAATTACCAAACCAAGGGATATTCAGACCACATCTCACTGCTGTGTCCTACCAGAATTCTTTCTGGAATCCCTATCTCTTGGCTTTTATAATCTCATAATCCTGGTTTTCCTCTCACTTTTGTGTGTATTTTTTGTTTATTAGTCCCATACCCCAAATCACTACAGGTTTGAGTTGTTCAGGGCTTGGTTCTGTACCCCTGTCTCTTTCTTGATATCATTTGTTCCCAAGGATTTTAAATTTATATGCTGAGAATTCCCAATTTCATATTTTTACAGGGAGCTCATATTTACATGTCAAAAATGAAAATGTTTATCCAGCCAAAACTGGGGATAACTGTGTCCCGTTCACTCTCTCCGCCTAATTTTTCCCAGCAGATAATGATATCCCGTTGCTTAATCCAGTTTCTGGGAGTCATTTTTTTGGCACCTGTGTTTTTCTCACATACCCTTCTCCCCCGCATCCTTCACCAAGTCCTTTTCAACTCAGCTCCAAAATGTATCTTGTATTCTTCCGTTCCATTTTATTCCATTGGAGCCATCTCATCTATCCTCCTAAACTACTACTCTGTCCTTTAACTGGTCCTCACACTTCTCTGGCTTCCCTCCAGTTTTCTCTGCACAGCAGTGAGAGCTTTTATTTATTTATTTTTTTTAAAAATATATTTTATTGACATTTTACAGAGAGGAAGGGAGAGGGACAGAGAGCTAGAAACATCGATGAGAGAGAAACATCGATCAGCTGCCTCCTGCACACCTCCCACTGGGGATGTGCCTGCAACCAAGGTACATGCCCTTGACCGGAATCGAACCCGGGACCCTTGAGTCCCCAGGCCGACGCTCTATCCACTGAGCCAAACCGGTTTCGGCAGCAGTGAGAGCTTTTAAAAGAATGGGTCGCATGGCTGCTTAAAACCATTCATTGGCTTCCTGTTGCACTTGAACTTACCTAGTTTTTCCTTTCCCTCTCATAAGCTGTTTTCACTGCATAGGCTACTCACTGCCCTTTGAGTGCTCAGCTCATTCTCATCCATTAGCTCTCAACTTTTCTCTGAGGCTACCCTGTCTAAAGGAAGTTCGATCTCTCTGCTCTCTCACTGCACCCTGTTTTTTTCCTTTGTAGCACTTACCACAATTCACAATTACTCATTCATGGATTCACATATGTGGCCCAGACACTTGTCCCTTTAGGTCTAGAAAGACAGATGAATCTATTCTTTGCCAGAAAAATTTGGTCTTGGTTGTAACTGATCACAAAGAAAGCGCATTCAGAAGAGGCTGCAAATAATTTTTCACTTTGTCTTGGGTGAGTTCCCAGAAGCTCATTCTCTTTTGATCTTTCTTCTTTTCTTTTCTTTTTTATCCCTTTCTATTCTGATATTCTTCCTTTTGCCCAAAACTGGGAAGATCTTTGACAGCTTATGTTCAGGCCTATGTTGACTTGTTCCTGGCTCCATTCAGTAAGATAATTGTTAATCATCATACTCTTCAAAACTGAACATTATTTACAGGACACATCAAGACCTCTCTCTTATTTGGCCATCTTGCCTAATATAACTTTGATGTTATCTAATTTTGATGTTATCCAACATACCTCCTTCCAACAAAGAGACTGGCATTGGTAAGAACAGAGGAAATGAAAGGGACTGGGGTCTTCCTGTCCTGCCCTCCCTTTCTTTTAAATTGTCTTCTATATTAGACTGTAAGCTGCATTAGGCAATAATGTGTTTTCTGTGTTCATCATCATGATTTACCTGGCGCTTATATAGTGCTTGACACTTAGTAGCTGCTCAGTACATATGCATGGAATGGAATTGGAGCACAAGCAGGTAGCTCATCTGACGGTAGCTCATCTGACAATTTCATCTAAGTCAGGGTTGGGGAACCTTTTTTTCTGCTAAGGGCCATTTAGATATTTATAACATCATTCTCAGGCCATACAAAATTATCAATTTAAAAATTAGCCTGCTGTATTTGGTCAAACATTTAATTAACTCACCCCTAATCCTTGGCAGGGCCAGACCAAATTATTTCCTGGGCCTTATGTGGCCCGTGGGCCAGACATTCCCCACCCCAGATCTAAGTGATGGCAGGGGGTGAGCTTGATGGAAAATCTCTTCCTCTCAGCAGTAAATGCTTCTAGTATCCAAACTATTTGTTTGTATTCTCTCCTTTCCCCCCAACTGTCTCCTTTCTGGGCAGAGTTAGACATGAATAAAGTTTGGGCTCAGAAACTTCTCATTGCTGATTGCCATCGATAGGTGGCTCTTTGCTTCTTTATATGGAATCATGTAACAGATTAAGCCCAGTAAGTTTCCTGGGCCTAGGAAAAGCCTGTTTCCTACCACTGTGTTTTGATTTACTGGTACTTCAGTCTCTGGATCAACCCAGTTCTGGGGTGGGCAGTGGGGTGGTGTGCCGCAGGCACTTGCACACACACATATTCTATTGTCACTCCATTTATTCCAATATGTATGTATATAATAGCTTCACAAACCAATTTAGATAAAAGTTCTTTTTATACCTGCCTTTGAATTTCTTGTTTAGTTGCTAAATTTGGATTAGATTAGTTTCTTCCTTCTTATGGTCACTTACTCTAGGGAAGTAAACCATCAGTTTTGCAAATTGAAAACAAGTTTTAATACCCTACTACCTTTTTTGTTTGCTAGACATGGAGTTGTGAAGAAGGTGTGTGGATAATTAACTCTGTGTGTTTATATCAAACAATTATGCTGTGCCTATAAATGGGAGAATTGGAATTCCAATATATTTATTGGTCATTACTGTTTTTAATCTTTAATAACATCTTGTTAGTTGATCATGATTTCAAGAAACCACAAGAAAAAAATTATTTTAAATTGCATTTGTGGTCTCTAATTGGAAGCACTGATTTTGGCCCTGAGTATAGTTTTCAGAATGGATAGAATGGATTTAATACTCTGCCTTTTAATATCTAAAAAAAAAAAAAGAAAGAAATGGCTTTAAAAAAATTTGCGTTAAGTTCAAAATTTTACCCTAAAGTGTTGGATATCAATAGCCTAAAAATACATAGGTGTAAAACAGAACATTTGTGCTGATATTCCAATCACTATGGAGAATCTTGTGTTCACAGATTTCCTGACTAAATATTCCTTTCTCCATTTTTCTTTTTGGAAAAATGTTAAAATTCATTCTTAGCATGGCACATGGTAGTAGAAGATGAATATGAAAGTAAAAATTTCCAACATTCACAAACCTCTAAAGTGAACAGTATTTAGTGGTAGTAGAAGGAAAGGAGGATTTCTGTGTAAGCAACACACAGTATTTTTAGTTAATGTTTTATGTGGTCTGTATATGATGGTTATGTGTTCATACACCACACACACACACACAATGCGCACACTCTCTCTCACTCTTTCTCTCATGCATCCAGTGTGTAAAATATAAAGGAATTCTTCTTTTTTTGGAAAACACTAAAAAAAGCTCTGTGATCAAAGCTTATAAAACTTTGTGATCAAAGCTTATAAAGCTATGACAACGGATTTATCCTCAAAATACTAAATACTCAAAGTACCAAAATGAGGGCAATTTCCCATCACTGATGTTTGACAGAGAGGTTTTCTTTTGGACAAGTAAAAAGAGTTAATAACACAGGTTAATAAATTTAACCCTAAGAGATGGTAGTACTAAATGAGATAAAGTAATTTCATGCCCTGACCGGTTTGGCTCAGTGGATAGAGCGTCGGCCTGCAGACTGAAGGGTCCCAGGTTCGATTCCGGTCAAGGGCATGTACCTTGGTTGCGGGCACATCCCCAGTAGGGGGTGTGCAGGAGGCAGCTGATCCATGTCTCTAACTCTCTATCCTCTCCCTTCCTCTCTGTAAAAAATCAATAAAATATATATTTAAAAAAAGGAATTTCAGGGACCGTTTTTGCTAGTTCATGGATGCTGGAAGGCCCTTGATTTTACAGACTTCCCCATCTTTTCTCTACCCTTCCCCCTATCTTCTTAGTGTGTGGCCATGGAACACAATCTTGCTTTCTTATCTTTTTTTTTTAATCCTCAACCCAAGAATACGTTTATTGATTTTAGAGAGAGGAAGGGAAAAGGAAATAGAGAAACATCGATGTGAAAGAGAAACATCGATTCTGGTTGCTTCTCATACGTGTTCCAACTGGGACTGAACCCACAACCTGGGTATCTGCCCTGACCAGGAATGGGACCTAAAACCTTTTGATGTATGGGATTACGCTCCAACCAACTGAGTCATCCAGCCAGGGTGCCTTCTTATCTTGAAGCTCTCTGGTTAGGAGATCAAATGTGGACTTAGTATATATATATATAGTGGGCTTCTTTCCTAGTCTTGCAACCAGGGAACTTCTGGTCTCTTAGGATTGTCACCCTATTGAGGTTCTGCATTCCAGAAGGGTTGGTGTGTGTGAAGAGAGCAAATCCATGACCTTTGTTGTTCAGCATGTTGCAGCCATCAGTGAGCTGCCTTGCCTGAAAACTCTTATTTTACTAAAAGTAGTGATTCTGATCTGATAAAGCCACAGATCTTCTCTACTAACATATGCATGTATGCACATGCACGCAGAATTTTGTGTACAGTTTAGTGGTTCACAGACCTGAAGTCCATTGATAAATTTGTTTAGGGCCTGTGGACTGCAGTTTGAGAACCTGTACCTTAAAGATTGACATCAATAAGGCTGATCATAAAATTTGTACACTAAAGCTTAAAAATTATTCTGAATAAATACTTTTAAACTATTTAAGTAAACAGTGTCTGCCCATTTGCTGACTTTCAAAATCTCATGGTATGAGGAAAGCTCTGTTGAAAGGATAGATGTATGTCCTCTTATAGCTCAGTAGGAAAGAGTTAAAAATTAATAGATCAGTTGCCATTAAATGGTTTAAATTCAGTCAGAGAGAGTCTGATTAAAGCATGTACTACTATAAACCAGTGGTCGTCAAACTGCGGCGCTCGCAAGCCGCGGTTTGGCGCTCTGTTGACTAATGAGTTTGCCGACCACTGGGATAGGAGCTTAATCACAAGGAACAACAACAGTAATTATTGGAATCGAGAGTCTAGGTCAGTGGTCGGCAAACTCATTAGTCAACAGAGTGGCAAACCGCGGCTCACGAGCCGCATGTGGCTTGTGAGCCGCAGTTTGCTGACCACTGCTCTAAACCATTACCTGTATGCTATGTGTGGTTCTGCAAGATAGTTTTATCTCATGTTTGGTTTAAATGCATTTAATTCCTATGAGTTCAGGGCCTCCATGTTCTGGAAAACAGCCTGCACCTGTGATAAAGCTAGTCCTACCTAAACAAGTTCACCTAGCAGAAATCAGATTTTAGGCTTTCATGATCTTATTCCTGGAAGGACCAGTATCTGTGAATTTAAAGAATTTAGGGAAATTATGGCTTCTTTAATCGTTTTATCAGCTTGCCTCTTATCTATACTAATAAAAGCCTATGTGGTCCTTGTGCCCTCGTGTGATGCCCTCATGTCATCACAAGATGGCCACCATAAGATGGCCAACAGGGGAGGGCAGTTGTGGGCGAGATCAGGCCGGCAGGGGAGGGCAGTTGTGGGCGAGATCAGGCTGGCAGGGGAGGGCATTTTGGGGCAAACATGCTGGCAGTGGAGCAGTTAGGCATCAATCAGGCCAGCAGGGGAGAGGTTAGGGGGTGATCAGGCTGGCAGGCAGAATCGGTTAGGGGCAATCAGGCAGGCGAGCGGTTAGGAGCCAGCAGTCCTGGATTGTGAGATGTCTGACTGTTGGTTGGACATTCCTGAGTGGTTCCAGATTGGAGAGGGTGCAGACCGGGCTGAGGGACACTCCCCCCCCATGCACGGATTTTGTGCACTGGGCCTCTAGTCTATATATATAAAACCTAATATGCAAGTAGACCGAACAGCAGAACAACCAAACAACTGGTTGCTATGATGTGCGCTAACCACCAGGGAGCGCATGTAGAACATGGTGGGTGTCAGCAGCAGGTGGCAGAGCGCGAAACATGGTGGGCATCGGCCACGGCGGGATGGTGGAACAGGTGAGCGGGGCGCCAGACCAAGGCGGGGCACCAGTTGCTGTCATTGGGGCGAGCCTCCAGTAGTTACTGAAAATTCTTTGCTCCTGCGCGCTGTGGTCCCGTCGGGCACTCACACCTGCTGCTGGCACCGGCCCCACTTGCACCCGCTGCCTGGTGCCAGCCCCGATTACTTGGCACCGTCAACTGGTGTGAGCGGCAGCTGCCGGCCCCGATTTCCCCTCAGGGCTGCTCCACATCCCCCTGTTCCTGAGGAGCGATCGGGCCCAGCAGCTGCTTCTTGCGACCGCTGCCAGCAACAGCCCCGCTTGCACCCACTGCCAGGGCCGGCCCCATTTGCACCTGCAGCCAGTGCTGGAGCTGCTGGTGCTGGGCGCCGGTCCTGATTGCTTGGCTCCGTCAGCGGGTGCAAGCAGCGGCTGCTGGCCCCAATCGCCCCTGAGGGCTTCTCCACCTCCTCCTGCTCTTGAGGAGTGATCAGGGCAGCAGCCGCCACTCGCACCTGCTGAAGGCGCTAGCCCCACTCACACCCACTGCTGGCACCAGTTCCAATTGCTCCGCGCCATCAGTGCATAGGAACGGCAGCGGTGGGAGCAGGGCTGCTGGCAGATAGGCGACTGGGGGCTGCGCTTGGAGGGGCTGGGCGGGGCGCAGAGGATGGGCCAAGATCTGCCCCTGTGCCCACCACAGCCTCATGGCCTACAGTTTCTTTCAAGGTGCACAAATTCGTGCACTGGGCCCCTAGTTGTATGATAATCTTTCAGGATGTGAGTGTTAATGTAAGTAGTACAAAAAGCATTTGGACTAGAAACTAGCAGTTCTGGCTATTAGTATCTTTTCTGGCACTAAATAACTCTGTGATCTTGGACAGGTCATTTAATCTTCCTGTGCTTTACTTATCTCAAAAAATAGGTTGAATTTTCACTAAGATTCTTATATCTTACTAGAAGCCTGATGCACAAAAATTTATGCAAGAGTAGGCCTTCCTTCCCCCGTATGCCGGCACCAGCTTCCCTCCGGCACCCAGGACCTGGGCTTTCCTCCGGCCACTGGCAGGCACCTGGGACCCAGTCATCCTTCCTCCTGCTGCTGGCAGGCACCCTGAGCCCAGGCTGCTTCCCTCAGACTGCCAGCAGGCACCCGGGACCCATACGGCTTCCCTCCGGCCGCCGGCAGGTACCCAGAATCCAGGCTTCGCTCCAGCCCCGGCTTCGTCCGGACTTCCGATCTAATTAGCATATTGCCCTTTTATTATTATAGATTATTCTAAAGCACATCCACCATTAAGTAGGTCAGTACAGTGGTCAACACAACCCAGTGTGTTGGTCTAAAGACCTGATGCAATGTAGGATATAGCAATTCTAAGGCATTTGAGGTAGCCAGGAACAGAGAAGCAGTGGGCATTCATTATACTCAGTCCAGTAGGCTAAAATCTGAATTACAGGAAGAAGCTAAGAGAAACCCTCAGCCCAAGTGGAGAGGCAATTTCACTGGCAAAGTCAGAGCCTAGATCAGTGGTCAGCAAACTCATTAGTCAACAGAGCCAAATATCAGCAGTACGATGATTGAAATTTCTTTTGAGAGCCAAATTTTTTAAACTTAAACTTCTTCTAACGCCACTTCTTCAAAATAGACTCGACCAGGCGGTGGTATTTTCTGGAAGAGCCACATTCAAGGGGCCAAAGAGCTGCATGTGGCTCGCAAGCCGCAGTTTGCTGACCACTGGCCTAGATCATTGATGAGAAAAACCAAGAACCTGGCATTCAGCAGCAAGCATTAGAGTTTGATAATTAATGTTAATGATGATTATCTGTCATGAAAATTTTTAGATTAGTTATACAGCAGATGAATGCATATTTTGAAATAATATCAGTAAATATGGTTGAAATAAATACTTATTAGATTAGCTCTTATCAAGAAAATTTTATCCAGCAGCAGCCTGCCTCCGGCCCACTAGCAAGACCAAACCCCACTGCTTTTTATTTCGTTTGTGGTTTTGCATAGGCTAAAATTTTGTTGGTTTAAGCATTGACCTCTGCGAAGAGGATCCCACTTTTTTTTTCTTTTCAAAATGGCAGCCTCCAACTGCACACGAGGGTTAAGATATATGCCGGGCTATGCTGTGAGAGAGGAAGCATTTTAGTGCCTCCAGTTATAGAACTTATGTTATCAGGGGGATAAGAGATGCCTTCAGAGAAAATAAGAATGTAAATGATCCTGTAGAAATTTAGGATAATGAATAAAGCCAAAAGAGACCTGGGAATGATTCATTGGCAGGTCCACATTAGCCAACTGTGTTTAATTGACAAGTTTATCCTTTAGAATCAAGAGAAGCCCAAGACCTAAGAACCACCTGCAACTGTGGACCATCTTCAGCATCCATTCTGTGCTTGGGATGGGGGTTCCCAACAGACCATGAGTGCCCTCTTGAATCAGCTTAAAATAATAGCCTCTTGCTCAGCTTGCCCTATAGTAACTGATAAATTGAGTGAGGTTTCCATTCTTTTGCAGCCATAATGAAAAAGGGTGGCTGTCTCACTTTGGTTCAAAGTGTTAGAATTAAGAGATGAATTCACTCAAAATACTGCTATTATTGTGTCTCCTCTCCACCCCACCCCTCTTTAGTAGCCCATCACCACTTGTATAGAGCATCTCCAGACCTTGTTTCTTGGTCCTTTCTTTCAAGAGAGAGAGAGGGGGGGGGGGGGAGGGAGAGGGAGAAATGTCATCCAGGTGGAGCTTCTATTCCTACTGATGCTAGAAAAATTAAAAATTAGTGTCCTAAGTTTTCTGTGATCTGGTCAAATGGCAATTTATGAAAGAAAAAAAAGATTAAGGAAAACAAGTGCAGTTGTAAACTGACTTATTTGCTCCTTAGCTTCCTTGTATTGGAGATAGTTGAGAGTTGAGTCCTTTGTATAGTTGTACTTATTATTAAAGAAACAAAATCTTTTTTTTTCTTTATTTTATAAAATATATTTTTATTGATTTCAGAGAGAAGGGAAGAGGGAGAGGGAGAGATAGAAACATCTATGATAAGAGAGAATCATTCATTGGCTGCCTCCTGCACACACCCTACTGGGAATCAAGCTCGCACCCAGGCATGTGTCCTGACGCTGGATTCGAACCAGTGACTTGGTGCATGGGAAGATGCTCAACCACTGAGCCACACCGCTTGGCAGAAACAAAAGCTTAATTGAGATAAAGTACAATACTGCATTGCAGTTACTCTGTGAATTTATTTCTGCATACATATGAGGATTGAATACTGACAAATTTGATTTTTCACATTTGTAATTAATGAGGTTTAGTTGGATACAACACAAAGTTTTTGTTAACTAGTATAAATATGTAATCTTGGAAATCTGCTATCTAGTTGTAGGATTTAAAATTAATGTATAATTGATACTTTTTTAAAAAAATATATTTTATTGATATTTCACAGAGAGGAAGGGAGAGGGATAGAGAGCTAGAAACATCGATGAGAGAGAAACATCGATCAGCTGCCTCCTGCACACCTCCCACTGAGGATGTGCCCGCAACCAAGGTACATGCCCTTGACCGGAATCGAACCCGGGACCTTTCAGTCCGCAGGCCGACGCTCTATCCACTGAGCCAAACCGGTTTCGGCTATAATTGATACTTTTATTATGCATAAAGTATTTTCTCACATTTTAAAAATACCTTATTTTAAATATTAAAGTAATATCAGTATTTGTGCAGTACTGATGTGTCAGATGTTTTCTTGGATTTAAAAATATGAAATCTATACACAATGGTTATAACATTGTAGGCACAATTTTAATACTTGTTCTGGAAAAGTTCAAACATATACAGATGTAGAGAAACTAGAATAATGAACTCCTATGTGCCCATCACCCGGATTCAACAATTACCAGAGTATGACAGTTTTATTTCATCTACATTTTCACCATACCTACCTTGGAATTTTAAAAGTTGATTTTAGACAGTGAGAGGAAGGGAGAGGGATAGAGAGATCGGTGAGAGAGAAACATCATTGATTGACTGCCTACTCACACCCCCTACTAGGGATTGAGCCCACAGCCTGGGTTTGTGCCCTAACTGGGAATCGAACTGCCATCTCCTGGTTCCTGGGTCGATGCCCAACCACTGAGCCACACCTGCCGGGCCTACCTTGGATTATTTTTTAAACAATTCCCCCCATACCTACCTTGGATTATTTTTAAAAACAATTCCCAATCTTGGGCAGCCATGACACTGTCTTGCCACCTGGTGGCAGCATGTCATAGTTTGAAAGTTATTAAGTCCTTTGAGACTGTAATTAAAAATAAAGGAATGGATCTGATTGCAGAGGGAAGGCAGGGGAGGGTGGGTGGATGGGAAGAGATCAACCAAAGAACTTGTATGCATATATGCTTAACCCAGGGACACAAATTACAGGGTCATGAAGGCCTGAGGAGGGAGTGGAGCAGGCTAGAAGAGGCCAATGGGGGGAAAAGGGTAGCATATGTAATACTTAAAACAATAAAGATTTTTTTTAAAAGAAAGGAACGGAAATGGGGAGTTATTGCTTAATAGTTATAGGGTTTCTGTTTGAGATAATGATAAAGTTTTAGAAAATAGATAGTAGTGATGGTTGCACAACATCTACACTAATGAAAGAGTAAGATACAAATTGACCGTACCTTCGCGATGCCCAACAGCCAATCAGGAATGAGTATGCAAATTAACCCAACAAAGATGGTGGGTTAATTTGCATATGCAGGTGTTCCGCACTGCCCCAGCCGCTCCGGGCATCTGGGCAGTGTGGGAAGGCTGAAAGGCAGCTCCAGGTCGGAGCAAAAAGGCGGCTCTGGCCAGAGCGAAGGTGGTGCCACCAGCCAAGGGAAGGAAGGCCCATTCTTGCACAAATCTTTGTGCATCAGGCCTCTAGTTGTGAATATAATTAATGTCACTGAATTATACATTTAAAAATGGATAAAATGGTAAATTTTATGTGCTGTATATTTTACCACAATAAACAAATACCAAAAAAAGGACAACCTCTTAACAGTATATGATAGCATATAATAAACACATGAGAAGATTTTATAGTATGGTTCTTGTGAAAAGAACTAATATTTACTTTCATACTGTCTTTTTGGGGTAGAGAAAAACCTAGATCAGCCTTTAAGTCAGTGAGCTCCCAAAATTACTTTGAACAGCAAAACCATCCTATATAATAAAAGGGTAATATGCAAATAGACTGAACAGCAGAACAACTGAACAACCAATCAAAGTGTAATATGTTAATGATATGCTAAGGCTGCTCAACTGCTCGCTATGACATGCACTGACCACCAGGGGGCAGATGCTCCAACCGTAGGTTAGCTTGTTGCTGGGGTCCGGCCAATTGGGACTGAGGGAGATGGGCCAGACACGCCCTGGAGCCCTCCCACGGTCCCTCCCCAGCCCGATTGTGCACCCATAGGGTCCCTCAGCCTGGCCTGCACCCTCTCGCAATCTGGGACCCCTCGGGGATGTCAGAGAGCTGGTTTCAGCCTGATCCCGCAGGCCACTCCCCTTGGGAGGGCAATAGACGCAGGGCTCATGCTGGCAAGCGCTGCTGTGGCAGCGCAAGCCTCTCCCAATCGGGACCGATGGGCCTGAGTCCACGGTAGGCACAGTGGGGCCGGGATGAGCGGGAGCGGCAGGTAGGAGCTGCAGGTGGCGTTGGACTTCAGGTTTCAGCCCGATCCCTGCAGGCCACCCAGAGGGACCCCACCTGTGCACGAATTCATGCACCGGGCCTCTAGTGGTAAATAAAACATTAAATTGGAACTCCTTGTAAGGGTCTAGAAAGCTTCTTCCATCTAGTTTAGTAAACTCCACTGCTTCCACCCAATTGTAGGGCCCCTGCATGTTTTAAGCTATGACAAATCCATACACCAAAAAGCCATTATTCATCAGTTATAGAAAAGATCCAGGTAGTGGATGCTATATAACTGGTTTATCGTTCAAGTCTTTTTCAATCTGAGAAAATCATATACTCAGAACTTTTTTGAAGGGGAGCGGGGATGTAGGGGCACTTTCTAGAGAACATTGCAAATTATAAGAAAATATGCGTAGAGTTCTAGATGCTCTGAGTTCAGAGCTGGAAGTGATCTTACATTATTTAGTCTTTCATTTTAAAGATGCAGAAACTGAGTTCCAGAGAGATTGGTTTGAACAATGCCACACAGCTAGTCAGTCAGTGGTAGGGGCTGTGCATTTTGTACTATACTATGGCTACTTAATAGCAAAGATGTATCAAAAAAGAAAATGGCTCTCTGCATGTCTAGGGACAGGAATAGAATTCATTTTGCTTTTTTTCCTCTCTCTTGTTCTTTTGCCTGATAATTGTGAGGTTCAGTTATTAAAACTAATTTTTGAAGACCAGAAAACTCAATCAACTAGAATATGCAATTCTTCTGAGAAGTCTGCTTAAAAAAGGTTTTGTTGTATTTGATCATTTCAATTTGCATTTGCACTTGCATAATACTTTGATATGGTTTATTACAATGAACACAAATCTAATAGTTGGCAGGGAGATGGTTTGGGGGTCGTAGATCACTGACTTTGGCCTAAAGACCTATTCTGCCCATGCTCTGCCATTAACTTTCTGTATGTCCCAGGGCAAGTCACTTCCTCTTAGTGGACCTCAGTTGTATGCTCAATGTAACCTGGTAGAGATAGACTTGATGAGTTTAAGGATTCCTGTCAGCACTGCCAACCAGAGCTGTTGAGCTTATGTAGGCTTCAGTATCACAATGAAGAATCACCCTTTTCCATGTATTTAAGTAAAAAGAATTTACCATGTAAGTCGTAGCTTCTGCTCTGAAGCAGCTCTTGGTGAAGCAAAGCATTGTGTGATGTGATGTGTTATGCAGAGAGCTATCTCAGCACGGAGGAAGGGTGCCTAAATCATGCTGGTCTATACCCTTTGTCTTATGGGGCCGGGACTGCTGGAGAGAGAGGCAGGTGCTTGTGTGCATTCATTCACTTCTAGGATGCTTCTGCATTGTTTTCCAGCAAAGGGCACTTCCCTTAGTGGCAAAGGAATGAGTTCTGATCTTCAGGGCAAAAGGTCAAAGAGAGACCTTGCTCATTTTTACATTGGATTGAATTTTTTCTTACTGTTGAGGCTTTTTTTTTAAATGGTTTTTTATAATTTTCTTATTGATTTGAGAGAGAGACTGAGAGAAAAAAAGAGAGAGAGATTGAAACAATGATTTTTTTTTTTTTTTCAAATTTTTATTAAGGTATTATATGTGTACATATCTTACCATTGCCCCCCACCCCCACCCCACTCCCATACATGCCCTCACCCCCCAATGTTTTGCATCCGTTGGTTACTCTTATATACATGCATATAAGTCCTTCAGTTGATCTCTTATTTCCCCCACCTCTCCCTAACCTTACCACTGTAATTTGACAGTCTGTTTGATGCTTTACTGCCTCTGTAACTATCTTTTTGTTCATCAGTTTATAATGTTTTTCATTATCCCCAAATGAGTGGGATCATGTGGTATTTTTCTTTCATTGACTGGCTTATTTCACTTAGCATAATGTTCTCTAATTCCATCCAAGTGCCTACAAATGGTAGTAATTCCTTCTTTTTTACGGCAGCATAGTATTCCATTGTGTAGATGTACCATAGTTTTCTGATCCAGTCATCTGCTGATGGGCACCTAGGCTGTTTCCAAATCTTAGCTATTGTAAATTGTGCTGCTATGAACATAGGGGTGCATATATCCTTTCTGATTGGTGTTTCTGGTTTCTTAGGATATATTCCTAGGAGTGGGATTACTGGGTCAAATGGGAGTTCCATTTTCAGTTTTTTGAGGAAACTCCATACTGTTCTCCACAGTGGCTGCACCAGTCTGCATTCCCACCAGCAGTGCACGAGGGTTCCTTTTTCTCCGCATCCTCGCCAACACTTGTCGTTTGTTGATTTGTTGATGATAGCCATTCTGACAGGTGTGAGATGGTATCGCATTGTTGTTTTGATTTGCATCTCTCGGATAATTAGTGACTTTGAGCATGTTTTCATGTGTCTCTTGGCCTTCCTTCTGTCTTCTTTCGAAAAGCTTCTATTTAGGTCCGTTGCCCATTTTTTTATTGGATCATTTATCTTCCTTTTATTAAGTTGTATAAGCTGCCTGTAGATGTTGGAAATTAAACCTTTATCAGTGATACCATTTGCAAATATGTTCTCCCATACAGTGGGGTTTCTTGTTGTTTTGTTGATGGTTTCTTTTGCTGTGCAAAAGCTTTTTATTTTGATGTAGTCCCATTTGTTTATTTTCTGTTTGGCTTCCATTGCCCTAGGGGCAGTATCACTGAAAAAGTTCTTTTGGCAAATGTCTGAGATTTTGCTGCCTGTGGATTCCTCTAGTATTTTTATGGTTTCCCGTCTTATATTTAAGTCCTGTACCCATTTTGAGTTTATTTTTGTGTATGGTGTAAGTTGGTGATCTAGTTTCATTTTTTTGCATGTATCTGTCCAATTTTCCCAACACCATTTATTAAAGAGACTGTCTTGACTCCATTGTATGCTCATGCCTCCTTTGTCAAATATTAAGTGCGCATATTGGTTTGGGTCGATATCTGGGTTCTCTATTCTGTTCCATTGATCTATATGTCTGTTCTTGTGCCAGTACCAGGCTGTTTTGATGACAGTGGCTTTGTAATACAGCTTGAAATCTGGTATTGAGATCCCTCCTACTTTATTCTTCTTTCTCAGGATTGCTGTGGCTATTCGGGGTCTTTTTTTATTCCAGATGAATTTTTGGAGAGTTCTTTCTAGGTCTGTGAAATACGCCATTGGTATTTTAATGGGGAGTGCATTGAATCTATAGATTGCTTTGGGTAGTATGGACATTTTAATGATGTTGATTCTCCCAATCCATGAACATGGTATGTTCTTCCATCTGTTTACATCTTCCTCTATCTCTTTTTTCAGTGTCCTGTAGTTTTCCGCATATAGGTCTTTTACCTCCTTGGTTAGGTTTATTCCTAAGTATCTTAATTTTTTTGGTGCGATGGAAAATGGGATTGCTTTTTTAGTCTCTCTTTCTGTAAGTTCATTGTTGGTGTATAGAAATGCCATAGATTTCTTGGTGTTAATTTTGTATCCTGCTACATTGCCGAATTCATTTATTAAGTCTGTTAGTTTTTTGATGGAGTCTTTCGGGTTTTTTATGTACAATATCATGTCATCTGCAAATAAGGACAGCTTTACTTCTTCTTTTCCAATTTGGATGCCTTTTATTTCTTCTTCTTGTCTAATTGCAGTGGCTAATACTTCCAGTACTATGTCAAACAGGAGTGGTGAGAGTGGGCATCCCTGTCTTGTTCCTGTTCTTAGGGGAAATGGTTTTAGTTTTTGCCCATTGAGTATGATGTTAGCTGTGGGTTTATCATATATAGCTTTTATGATGTTGAGGTATGATCCTTCTATTCCCACCTTGTTGAGAGTTTTTATCAAGAAAGGGTGTTGGATTTTGTCAAATGCTTTTTCTGCATCAATTGATATGACTATGTGATTTTTATCTCTCAATTTGTTTATGTGATGTATCACATTTATTGATTTGCGGATATTGAACCATCCTTGCATTCCTGGGATAAACCCTACTTGGTCATGGTGTATGATCTTTCTGATGTACTGCTGGATCCTATTTGCTAGAATTTTGTTGAGGATTTTGGCATCTACATTCATGAGGGATATTGGCCTGTAATTCTCTTTCATTGTGTTGTCTTTATCTGGTTTTGGTATTAGGGTGATGCTGGCTTCATAGAAGGAGCTTGGAAGTGTTCCTTCCTCTTGAATTTTTTGGAATAGTCTGAGGAGGATAGGTTTTAGTTCTTCCTTGAATGTTTGGTAGAACTCTCCTGTGAAGCCATCTGGCCCCGGGCTTTTGTTTGCCGGAAGCTCTTTGATGACTGCTTCAATTTCTTCCATAGTTACTGGCATGTTGAGCTGTTTAGATTCTTCCTGATTGAGTTTTGGAAGGTTATATTTTTCTAGGAATATGTCCATTTCCTCCAGGTTGTCCAGTTTGTTGGAATAGAGTTGTTCGTAGTATTTTTTAACAATCCTTTGTATTTCGGCGGGATCTGTTGTTATTTCACCTCTTTCATTTCTGATCTTGTTTATTTGGGTCCTCTCCCTTTGCTTCTTGGTGAGCCTGGCTAGAGGTTCATCAATCTTGTTTATCCTTTCAAAGAACCAGCTCTTGGTTTTGTTGATCTTTTGTATTGTTTCTTTGGTCTCTATGTCGTTTATCTGTGCTCTGATCTTTATTATTTCCTTCCTTCTGCTTACACTGGGCTTTTCTTGTTGCTCTTTTTCTAACTCTTTGAGTTGTTGGGTTAGGTAATTTATTACCCCTGTTTCTTGTTTTTTGCAGTAGGCTTGTAGAGCTATGAACTTCCCTCTCAAGACTGCTTTCGCTGTGTCCCATAGATTTTGGATTGTAGTGTTTTCATTGTCATTTGTTGTCATGATGTTTTTTATTTCTTCTTTGATCTCTCTGGTAACCCAGTCATGGTTTAATAGCATGCTGTTTAGTCTCCATGTGTTTGATTTCTTTGGGTTGTTTTTATTGTAGTTGATTTCCAGTTTTATGCCACTGTGGTCTGAGAAGATGCTTGATATGATTTCTATCTTCTTGAATTTGAAGAGACTTTGCCTATGTCCCAACATATGGTCTATCTTTGAAAATGACCCATGTGCGCTTGAGAAGAATGTATATTCTGTGGCTTTGGGGTGAAATGTTCTGAAGATGTCAATTAATTCCATCTGGTCTAGTGAGTCATTTAGGATTGATGTTTCTTTGCTGATGTTTTGTTTAGAGGATTTGTCCAATGGTGATAGTGGGGTATTAAAGTCTCCTACTATGATTGTATTGCTGTCAATGTCTCCCTTGATATCCTCCAGGAGTTTTTTTATGTATTTGGGTGCTCCCGTATTGGGTGCATATATGTTTACCAGAGTTATTTCTTCTTGTTGGATTGCTCCCTTTAGTATTATGAAATGGCCTTCCTTATCTCTTGTTATGTCCTTCAGTTTGAGATCTAATTTGTCAGAAATAAGTATTGCTACCCCAGCTTTTTTTTCAGTTCCATTTGCCTGGAAAACCTTTTTCCATCCCTTCACCCTCAGTCTGTGTGCATCTTTTTTTCTGAGGTGGGTTTCTTGTAGACAGCAGATATATGGGTCGTGTTTTCTTATCCAATCTGTTACCCTATGTCTTTTGATTGGGGCATTTAATCCATTTACATTTAAAGTTATTATTGATAGGTACTTATTTGTCGCCATTCCTATTCTTTACCCCTGTGTTACTTCTTCGCTTCCTGTTTCTTTCTTTCTTTTTTTTTTTTTTTTTTTTTTTTTTTTTTTTTTTTTTTTTTTTTTTTACAGTAGACCCTTTAGCATTTCTTGCATTGCTGGTTTGGTGGTAATAAATTCCCTTAGTCCTTTTTTGTCTGTGAAGCTCCTGATTTCACCTTCAATTTTGATTGACAGCCTTGCTGGGTACAGTATTCTTGGATTCAGCCCCTTCCTTTGCATGACTTTGTATATTTCATTCCATTCCCTTCTGGCCTGATGAGTTTCTGTTGAGAAATCAGTTGCTAGTCTGATGGGGGTTCCTTTGTATGTAACTTTCTGTCTCTCTCTTGGTGCTTTTAAGATTCTTACTTTGTCGTTGGTGTTTGCCAATTTAATTATAATGTGCCTTGGCGTCGGTCTTTTGGGGTTCATTTTGCTTGGGACTCTGTGAGCTTCTTGGATTTGTGTGGGTTTTTTCTTCCCTATATCTGGGAAATTTTCTGTCATTATTTCTTCAAAGAGGTTTTCTATTCCTTGCTCAGCTTCCTTTCCTTCTGGAACCCCTATTATGCGGATGTTGTTTTGTTTCGTGTTGTCCCAAAGTTCCCTTAGACTCTCCTCCTGCCTTTTAATTTTTTTTTCTAGAAGTTGCTTTTCTTGGGTATTTTTTTCCATCTTGTCTTCTAGCTCACTGATGCGGTCCTCTGCTTCTTCTAGTCTACTCTTGATGCTTTCTATTGAGTTCTTTACAGCAGCGATGTCATTTTTCATTTCTTCTTGGTTCTTCTTCATTTCCTCTTGGTTCTTGCTCATATTGTCGAATTTGTCTTCCATTCTTTTCAGCCACCTTATGACCATTTCTCTGAATTCTTTTTCTGGAAGGTTGCTTGCCTCCATTTCGTTTACTTCCTTTTCTGGTGATGCCTGCTTTTCTTTCATATGCGGGCTGCTTCTTTGTCTCCCCATGGTCTCTCTTCTCTGGGTGTCTGGTTATGTAGTTCTCTCTCTCCTGGGTTGATTTAAAGGCACAAAGTACAGCACTACCAGGTACAACTCACAAGGCACTGAACAGGAATGTATTCACGATATTAATAACCTCCAATAAAGGTGACCACCAGAGAAAGGCAAATTAGGTCCTAGGAGAGAAAGAAGAAGAGGAAAAAAGAAAGAAAGAAAGAAAGAAAGAAAAAAGGAGTGTGAAAATGAAATTGGGAAAAGGGAAAGTAAAGAGAAAAAAAAAAGTAAGAGACAAGAAATTGACTAAGAGAGAAAGGGGAACAGACTATATATATTGGGGATAAAACTCCAATAGAACAATCACTAATCCCAGCAAATGCCAGCAACAAGTGCCTGGGGATTAGTACAAACTACAACACCAACTAATATGGAGTGAGGCAAGGTTAAGCTGAAGCACAAAACAAACAAAAGAATAAACAAAAGAAGAATAAACAAAACAATCTCACAAAAAAAGCATAAAAATTGGATATAATCTACATTCAAGCAAACAACAACAAAAGGACAGAGATAAGGACAAGTTTATGGATAACTCAGACAGCGAAGGGAGAGGTGTATGTGGACTTGGAGCAGGGGATTGGAGATTAGATATGTAAGTAGGGTGAAATTTTAACAAGGGGTAAACAGAAAGAATAGGGAAAATCTAAAGCAGTAAAAGGGTAAGACAAACAGGACACTGAAAAGGGGGAGGTTAGGAAGAGAGTGATGGCCTAAAGGTAGAGTTGAGATAGAGTAAAACGATGCTAAAGGAAAGATAAAAAATAGAATGTAGAACCCTAATCCCAAAATAAAATGAAGAGAAAATAAAATGACACTTTAAAAAAAAAAAAAAAAAAAAGATAAAATAGCAGTAGTAATAATACGGATTGAAAATAAAAATGTAATCATTAAAAAGGCAAAATCAAGTGATGAAAAAAGAAAAAAAAGTTTCTTGATTAAAAGATGCAAAAAATGAAAATTAAAAAAAAATAAAAAAATAAAAAAAATAAAAGGTAAAAATAAAATGTGGAGTAGTGAAGGTCATTCACTTCCTCTGTTTTTCTGTTTGGCACGCCTGTTTCTCAGTCCAGACAGTATTGCAGTTCCCTGCGATCCACTGCTCTTCGGTGTTGTAAGCCAGTCCTGATTTTAAGCAGGCGGTGTGTCTTAATTTCTCGTATTCCTTTATTTTTGATTACACAAGAGTCAATTTGTGATTCAGCCCCTGGGTGGCAGTGTTTCTGGATTGACTTCCGGGTCTATCTATGGCCTCTCTAGGGAGTGTTAGAGCCTTCTTTCCCTGTGGCACTCGGGCCTGTGGGAGTGGGCTGCCTCAGAGCTGACTCTCTGATGGTCACTCCCCGCTCCGATCCCCAGGTTCCAGAAAAACAACCTTCCCCTGCAGTCTCCCAGGGTGTCCCCAACTGGGTGATCCTATGTATTGGGCTTAGTAATCAGAAGCAAGGATTTGAAGAGGAAAAAGCCCAAGTGTGCGAACTCCGGGACTGCGAGTGAGCCCAGGCACCCAGGGAGCGCACGGGCTGCGCGTAAGTCTGGACTGCCTGAAATTCTTAGGGTGTCCCTGCACTTCAGATCAAAATGGGTTGCTTTTTAGAGTGCCCTTCTCTTAGCAGCTCTGAGGACCCCTTTCCACAGTCACAGATCACGCCAGCCCCTACAGCCACGGATTTTTCTAGGCACAGACTTCCCTGGTCCTCCAGCTCCCGCAAAACGCGCGTTCCTCTCTCCCGCCGGGACCAGAGACCTCACCTTATCCCAGGCGAAATCTGACCTTTCCGTGGTGGAGTGTAGAGCTTCTCTGAACCCGTGTGCTTGCGCCAGTTGGGGAGCGTTGTTCTGGGGCTCGCAGCTGTTCCTGGGGTGCCGCAGTTGTGGATTCTCAGGCTTCAGATAAGCTCCACTTTCCGGATCAAGATGGCGCAGACTCCGCGTCCAAGCCCGCAGCTCCGGGAGGGGACCCAGCCGCAGTTCTTGCTGCCAGGTCAGGGGAACCCCGTTCAGCAGTCCCCCACCTCCTTCTGGAATTCAGCTGTCTCCCAACCAGCCAACAAACACTCCTTGCGCGACCCTCAGCTGTTCTTTCTTTCTGCTCCGGGACAAGGCTCGGAACACGTCTGTCTATTCCGCCGCCATTATTCTCCTCCCTGAAACAATGATGTTGATCAAACCTGCAACCCAGGCATGTGCCCTGACCAGGAATTGAGAGAAAGAGAGAGACTGACTGAGAGAAACATTGATGTGGCTCAAACCTGCAACCCAGGCATATGCCCTGACCAGGAATTGAACTACTACCCCTTGGTGTATGGGATGATGCTCCAACCAACTGAGCCACACTGGCCAGGGTTTACTATTGAGTATTAAGAGTTCTTTGAATACTTTCAGATACCAGTCCTTCCTTTATCAGATACGCATTTTGCAAATATTTTCAGTTGGTCTGTGGCTTTGTCTTTTCGTTTTCTTAACAGTGTCTTTCACAGAGCAGAAGTTTTAAATTTTAATGGAGTCCATTTTGTCATTTTTTTCCTTTTATGGATTATGCTTTTAAAAAATATAGATATTTTTATTGATTTTTTACAGAGAGGAAGGGAGAGGGATAAAGAGTTAGAAACATTGATCAGATGCCTCCTGCACACTCCCCACTGGGGATGTGCCTGCAACCAAGGTACATGCCCTTGACCGGAATCAAACCTGGGACCCTTCAGTCTGCAGGCTGACGCTCTATCCACTGAGCTAAACCAGTTAGGGCTGGATTATGCTTTTTATGTTGCATCTGAAAACTCATTGTCACCTTCGCTGGTTTGGCTCAGTGGATAGAGCATTGGCCTGAGGACTAAAGGTCTCAGGTTCGATTCTGGCTAAGGGCATATGCCTGGATTGCGGGCTCGATCCCCCCCAGTGGGGGGCTTTCAGGAAGCAGCCAATCAATGATTTTCTCTTTCTTTTTTTTTTTTAATATATTTTTTTGATGTTTTACAGAGAGGAAGGGAGAAGGATAGAAAGCTAGAAACATCGATGAGAGAGAAACATCGATCAGCTGCCTCCTGCACACCCCCCACTGGGGATGTGCCCGCAACCAAGGTACTTGCCCTTGACCGGAATCGAACCCGGGACCCTTCAGTCCGCAGGCTGACGCTCTATCCACTGAGCCAAACCGGTTTCGGCCAATGATTTTCTCTTATCATTGATGTTTCTATCTCTCTATTTCCCTTCCTCTCTGAAATCAATTAAAAAAAAAATATATATATATATATATATATATATATATATATATATATATATATATATAAAAACTCACTGTCAAGACTAAGGTCATTTAGATTACTTCTGTGGTATCTTCCAAAAGTTTTGCAGTTTTGTGTTTTACATTTAGGCCTATGATCAATATATTTTTTTAAAAAAATATATTTTATTGCTTTTTTACAGAGAGGAAGCGAGAGGGATAGAGAGTTAGAAACATCGATGAGAGAGAAACATCGATCAGCTGCCTCCTGCACACCTTCCACTGGGGATGTGCCCGCAACCAAGGTACATGCCCTTGACTGGAATCGAACCTGGGACCCTTCAGTTCGCAAGCCGACGCTCTATCCACTGAGCCAAACTGGTCAGGGCAGATTTTTTTAAAAATATATTTTATTGATATTTTACAGAGAGGAAGGGAGAGGGATAGAGAGCTAGAAACATCGATGAGAGAGAAACATCGATCAGCTGCCTCCTGCACACCTCCCACTGGGGATGTGCCCGCAACCAAGGTACATGCCCTTGACTGGAATCGAACCTGGGACCCTTCAGTCCACAGGCCGACGCTCTATCCACTGAGCCAAACCGGTTTGGGCTGATCAATAGATTTTTATTGATTTCAGAGAGAAGAAGGGAGAGAGAGAGAGAGAGAGAGAGAGAGAGAGAGAGAGAGAGAGAGAGAGAGAGAAACAGCAATGATGAGAGAGAATCATTGATTGACTGCCTCCTGCATGCCCCCTACTAGGGATTGAGCCAGCAACTGGATATGTGCTCTGACTGGGAATCAAACTGTGACCTCCTGGTTCATAGGTTGACACTCAATCACTGGGCCACAGGTCTATGATCTATTTTGAATTAATTCTTGTGAAAGGTGTAAGGTCAATGTCTAGTTTCTTTTGTTGTTGATTCTTTTTTTTTAATGTGGATGTCTTTTCATTTATTTATAACTAGAGGTCTGGTGCACGAAATTCGTGCACTGGGGGGGGGGTGTGTGTCTCTCAGCCCAGCCTGCACCCTCTCCAATCTGGGACCCCTCGAGGGATGTCCAACTGCCCATTTAAATGGGCAGTTGAACATCCCTCTCACAATCCAGGACTGCTGGCTCCCAACTGCTCGCCTGCATACCTTCCTGATTGCCCCTAACCGCTTCTGCCTGCCAGCCTGATCACCCCCTAACCCAGGGGTGGGCAAACTTTTTGACTCGAGGGCCACAATAGGTTCTTAACTGGACCGGAGGGCCGGAACAAAAGCATGGATGGAGTGTTTGTGTGAACTAATATAAATTCAAAGTGAAGGAGCGGAGGGGAGAGCAAGACAACCCTCCGCTCTTTCGGCTCCACGGGCTGGATAGAACAGCCAAACAGGCCGGATCCGGCCCGCGGGCCATAGTTTGCCCACGGCTGCCCTAACCACTCCCCTGCCAGCCTGATTGATGCCTAACTGCTCCCCTGCCAGCCTGTATGCCCCCAACTTCCCTCCTCTGCCAGCCTGGTCACCCCTAACTACCCTCCCCTGCTGGCCTGATCGCCCACAACTGCCCTCCCTTGCAGGCCTGGTCCCTTCCAACTGCCCTCCCCTGCTGGCCATCTTGTGGTGGCCATCTTGTGTCCACATGGGGGCAGGATCTTTGACCACATGGGGGCAGCCATCTTGTGTGTTGGAGTGATGGTCAATCTGCATATATTACTCTTTTATTAGATAGGATAGAGGCCTGGTGCATGGGTGGGGGCCAGCTGGTTTGCCCTGAAGGGTGTCCCAGATCAGGGTGGGGGTTCCCTTGGAGTGTGGGGCGGCCTGGGCGAGGGGCCTGTGGTGGTTTGCAAGCCAGCCACGCCCCTTGGAGACCCAAGTGGAGGCCCTGGTATCTGGGGTTTATTTATCTTCTACAATTGAAACTTTGTAGCCTGGAGTGGAGCCAAGCCTTCTGCTCCTCCGTAGTGGCAGCCATTTTTTTTGGATTTATGTATCTTCTATAATTGAAACTTTGTAGCCTTAAGTGGAGGCTTGGGCCAGCCAGGGTGTGCGGAAAGCTTGGCTTCCTCCATCGCCCAGGGCAACCCTAGCCTCCTGCTCTTTCCAGCTCTGTGGCTGCCGCCATTTCTGTTTGGGTTTATGTATCTTCTATCATTGAAACTTGGTAGCCTTGAGTGGAGGCCTAGGCCAGCAAGGGCAGGCGGAAAGCTTGTCTTCCTCCATCGCTGGGGAAACCCAAGCCTCCCTCCTGCTCTCTGTGGCTGTAGCCATCTTGGTTGGGTTTATTTGCATATTTGCTCCTGATTGGCTGGTGGGCGTGGCTGGTGGGTGTAGCAGAGTGATGGTTAATTTGCATATTACTCTTTTATTAGATAGGATAGTCTCAGAAGTTTCTAAATTGCTAAATAATATAATTATCATTTTTACAGCTTTCATGGAGTCTTAAGTTTTTGGCGATGGTCCCAAGTAATGTTCTCCCCCACAGTCATTAGATGGTATTATGTAAACTGTTTCCAACACTATTTCATCTTTCTTAAACTGTGTCCAATAGAAACATGCATAACATACTATGTTAAATGCAAGGATTTTGTGTAAGAATAAAATAATGTCTGTTTAGGCACCTCTTGGTAGGTATCTAATGCATACTTACAATCATCAATTCTTTTTACTAGTATAACTTCAGTATTACATACATAATACTAGATTAATAGGAGACTGAATGAAAGTATAATTTTTACTAACTCCTTGAAACACATCTACCATATTTTTGATATAATAGTTTATGCTGTGATTTGTTTTGTCCTTCTGGTATCCCAAAAGATTTCAATATTTGAGGACATTATTACATATCTTTTTTTCTAAATCATGTTTTGGAATATGTTATATGATGTTAACTGATTCCAGTACCAGAGGGAACTCTGTGGTTTTTATTATTCTTATCCATATTGTACGTTTTTGGCAACTGTACCTCCTCCCTTCCCAATCCTTCCCAGAATTGTTATCCAGTGGCAACGCTTATTAATAAGGTTATTTCTGAAAAATAGAAATTGGTAATAAATGTTAAATTTTTTTTCAGCATCTTTTGATGTGACCAAAGTTTTAAAAATTATGTGGTTTTTTTCCCCTAGTACTTTGTTGATAAATTTTTTTTTATTGAGGTTAAGGAATCAGGCTTTTCTTAGGTAAATATGAGTAGACTAGTGACCCGGTGCACAAAAATTGTCCACATTAAAAGGGAATTAATTCGCCCTAACCAGTTTGGCTCAGTGGATAGAGCGTCGGCCTGTGGACTGAAGGGTCCCAGGTTCGATTCCAGTCAAGGGCATGTACCTTGGTTGCGGGCACATCCCCAGTAGGAGGTGTGCAGGAGGCAGCTGATCGATGTTTCTCTCTCATCGATGTTTCTAACTCCCTATCCCTCTCCCTTCTTCTCTGTAAAAAAGCAATAAAATATATTATTAAAAAAATAAATAAAAGGGAATTAATTAGAGGAAATATTCTAATATTGCTATATGCGCTTTTTCTATAATAGAATTGTCAGAGATGAAAGAAAATTAGTAAAATGTATATGAAAATCTTTCTCCTGTCAGAGTCTGGGGTGTGCCACAGGAATCAGAGTCAAGTCCCTGCCCACCCACATGCGCCTCGAAATTGCATGAGACCCAGACCCGGCCAGCCCCAACCCCAATGGGCTAGATCCAGACCCAGCCGGCCCCACCCCTGTCAAGCCCAGCCAGGTGGGGGGGGTGCGGCCTCAGGTCACCTGGCCTGGCACCGCTGCGGGGCGTGCGCCTTGAGGACCCCTGGTTCAGGCCAGGGGGCGTGGCCTGAGGTCCCCTGTCAAGCCCCGCCAGGCTGGGGGCACAGCCTCAGGTCCCCCGATGCCAGGGCAGGGTGTGCAGGCTGAGGTCGCCTGGGCCGGGGCAGGGGACACGCCTTGAGGTCCCCATCAAGCCCCACATGGCCGGGGCGGGGCCTCAGGTCCCCCAGCCTAGCGCTGGGGTGGGGGGTAGGTTAGGAACAGTCACTGTCACTGGGATTATAGCATCTGTACATTTAAATAAATTAACTGGTAAGCCTATATAGTAAGGAGTTTTTATCCTTTGAAGTTTAAAAAATAATTTTCTCATTTTTTTCTGCTATTGTCAATTTAATTATTTTCTCATTTTCTTTTTATGAATGCATGAGTAATACATGATAGAAATCAACCTTTAAACAAGTCTAAGAGTAATTTCAATAAGTATGAAGTAAACATTTTTAGTATTAAGAAATGTGTCAAAGTTTAGTTGGCAGCATTCATTCTCAATGGCATATTTAATAATTGGACATCTGAATTGATGGCATCATAAATTTTACAAAATATGGTATTTGTCACTGTAATGTCCATAGGCATGGCAGTAGGGTGTCCTAAGGTTCATCTAAATATTTACACATTCAGACTGGTAAAAACACCATAGGTCTCACTTGGTACCACTTTATTCAGAAGGGCACAAGATAGAAACTATAACTTGTCAGTAAGACAGTAGATCTTTGACCTACCATTTTTCTGTATGGTATGAGGTAGGAGACAAAACTTTTTTCAAATGACTAATCAGTTCAATCATTTCTCGAATAATCATTTGTTTTCCTGTTGGTTAGAAATGTCACTGTTATCATAGAGCAGTTACTACTAAAATATAGTTCTTCAAGTGAACAAATGGTTGGGCATATAAATAATATATACTTTTAAAGTAGTAAAATCTATTTAAAATCATATGATTGTGTATTATTTATATGCTGAGAATTTGTAGGGTCATTTTTTTTCTTTTTCTAAGTATGTATAGTGTGAAAAGGAGTATACTTTTTTCCCTAAAAAGAAATTTGCCTTAGCTGTATTTACTTTGAAAGCTAACCACGCAGTATAGTAGAAAGTGGTGAATTAGGAGTTTGAATAACAGGGCTTTAGTCTTAGACCTGCCACTTCACTGACTGCTACTTTGTGCAATCAGCCTCTCTGAGCTTTGTTTTGCTGAGTTAAACTACACTCATAATCCTTATCCCGAGTGTTGTTGAGGATTAGATGGGATAATGGATTTAAAAGCACTTTTACTTGGGAAAGCAGTTTAAATGTTAGAAATTATCCATCTTAACTTTTTCTCCCTTTCTCTTGTAGGTAGTGTTGGTGCTTCTTTTCAGTGCCAGTCCATCCATCACGACCACATTTGTCATGATGACAGTGACAAGGTGAGGTCCATGTTGATGTTTACCATGGTGAAAATGCGTGCTGCCCTTATATGCTGGATCCACTTGATTAACGCTGGACATAGGCCAAGGGAGTTTGAAATGCAGAGGGCCTTGCTGGTTTGTGTGTCCAATTATTAAGGATAAAACTCTCAGCTGGACTCTTGGCAAGCCCTCCATATCCTTACCCATCTCTCTCTCCCTGTTACCATGCTTCCTCTTTTCTTGCACAGCCTGAATGGATTATCTTAATACATGAACAAGTGCTCCAAAGCTGTTAACTTTCTCAGCAATTTGTGTCTGTTTCCAATTTGAAATATCTTAGGCATTCCAATTAGGTTCATTTTTGTAATTGATTGTGTTAGATTATATTTTCTTCTCATACTTACTTCGTTTGTTTGTGGGTTGTTGTTTTTTTGTGGCGGGGGAGGGGCCTCTGTTTCCAAAGCTCAACTTAAATGTTGAGGATTGAGAATGGAAAAACAAACGAAAATACCTGGTGTGTTTTTTTTTTCATTTTGGTTATTTTGCTTCTGTTCTTTTTATCTAAGAAACGATCTTTTAGGGGCTTTCCAATACTCATCAGCACCCTTGATGGCCTAACTCTTGCAGTAGATATTAATGTGGGCTTTGTGTTTGGAACATCTGGCTGCTGATATTTGATGGGCCTAACCTCAGTCTTTTCCATCATCAGTTTCTAATGGCTTCCCTCCCATTTCCTGTATTCTGTATGCAGGAATGTATCACTCTCTGTAGCTTCCCCAGGCATACCAATCCAGGTGATCTTTTTCTCTGCTGTTTTAATCAAGATCCTCCTCCCTCATCCTGTTGGAGCTCAAACCGAAGTTGGTTGATCACTGGGATTTTCCAAATAGCTTTCTTTGTTCTGTGTTGATCTCTCTGTCTTTGTGAGCTTTGCTCAGACATTTCATTCTGTTTACAAAGAGAGTGGTATGTTTTTAACATTCCAGAATCTCTTTTATTATTACAGTAATCCAGAGGCATGGGTTTAACTTTTAACTTCTTTTACAAGCAAGCCACTGAAAGAACCTTCTAGACTCTGTAGAGTTGGCTCCATAAACTTCTGTATACCACAGATTTTAGAAATAAGCATTTGAAAATAAAAGTGATGATAGAGGGAAAAGGCAAAATCACTTTAGGTCAGTAATATCACCATATTTCGGGGTTAAATTTTCTTTCCCTTACTAAGTATAATATGCCTCTATCCATTTATTGATTTTCAGTGGGAAAGCCAAATGCTGTCTCCTGGTTTAGTCTGGAGATGAGGTTTCTGTCCACCTCTGCCAGATACTTACTACTTTAAAAAGATTTTCCTCCTAATATCTGAATCTTTGTATGACTGATTTTATGCTTTTAAATATATTTTCATTGCTTTTTTAGAGAGAGAGGAAGGGAGAAGGAAGAAGAGATGGAATCATCGCTGAGATTGATGCCTCCATGATGCCACCCACTGGGGATCGGGCCCACATTCTGGGCATGTGCCCTGACCTGGAATCGAACCAGTGACCTCTTGGTTAATGGGCCAATGTTCAAGCATTGAGCTACACCAGCCAGGCTGATTTTGGGGTTTTAAAAGATGGGATTTTTTCCTGAAATACATGGGGAAGGGGAAGAGAAGTTTAAGGGATTTTGTCAATCAGTAGATCAAAGAACTTTCAGAGATGCTCTCCTCTCTTTCTTGCCTACCGTGTGTATACTTGGGAAATGGATTAGGATCTTGTGACTATATAATTTTTTCAACTGATTCAGTCTTTAAATAATACGTATTGATTGGCACTTAGGTAATGCATCATGATACTAAACAAAGATTCCTGTTTTTTTCATGGAGTGTTCAGTCTTAACTGCAGTCAATAAAACAAATGTAATAGTTAGATTATATAGTATGCAACAATGAACACAGTGGATTAAAGAAAATGTAGAGCAGAATAAGTGGGATGAAGACTACCAGGAGTTGCCCTAGGTGATTTGGCTCAGTGGATAGAGTGTCGGTCTGCCGACTCAAAGGTCCTGGGTTTGATTCTGGTCAAGGGCACATGCCTGGGTTGCGGCTCTATCCCCAGTAGGGGGCGTGCGGGAGGCAGCCGATCAATGATTCTCTCTCATCATTGATGTTTTTATCTCTCTCTCTCCCTTCCTCTCTGAAATTAATAAAAATATATTTTTTTAAAAAAGACTACCAGGAGTTGGATGGTCAGTTGCTTTGAATAGGATCATCAGGCATCATTCTGGGGAGTAGAGTGGTAGAGAGCATGTTTAAAACATCTTCTGACATTTCTTTATATAACAAATGGGTATTCCATTTGCAAAAACAAATATGAACCTGCCTGATATATATGGCTTGGATGTGTGCGTTTTCTCTCTCTTTCTCTTATCTCCCGCTGTCCCCCTATCCTCTCCCTTCTCCCTTTTTCCTCATGTTCCCTCTCTCTCAGACTTAAAGGGTTTATAGAGCACAGCTAATCCAACTCTGTGGGAGAAATGACTTGTTCAGGAGTCACCCAACAGTGCTGGGGCTAGACCAGATCTTCTATCCCGATACAAGTCAGGTAAAATAATTCCTTAGCTATTCTGAACACATTGTCAAAACACATATTGATGCTTTGCTTATTGTCCTCACTTAACTTTCAGGCATGGCTCATTTCTCAGATTTGGAAATAAAAGTGATTTTTTTAAAAGTTGACTCAATTTTAACTAATCCATGTGTGATTGGGGGTGGAACCAGGAGTCAGGCAAGGAGAAAAACGGCCAGTTCATTTTTTGGGTCTTTCTTCTACAGCCTTGGAAATGGTGGCAAGTCCCTAAATTTTATGGCTTGGCCTGTTTTCCAACTTAAGTTTCTCTGCTGATGTACATTGGCTTGTAGCCTATAGTGCTGGTCTCAATTGACCATTTAAGTTTAATAGTAAAAGACTGGTTAATGATTACAATACATCGAAATACCTTCACAAGGAAAGGAGAACGTTTTGTGGACCATTTTGTGTGTGTGTGTGTGTGTGTGTGTGTGTGTGTGTGTGTGTTAGTTTTAAAGTTATTAGTTTTTAAAATCAGTACTTCTTAATGGATACAACTTGACCAAAAATCTGTTAAAGAATTTTGAGACCCATTAAAACAAAGTTTAATGAGAAACCTGCTTTGGTCAGCACTGTAACTTTCTATTATACTACTTAGGTAAAAGACCTAAGAGTTGCCCATAATCTATTTCTGGTGTTATATTTGCTGATACTTTAGAATTAGATAATTCTGTTAATGTTTTTTTCTGAATGGAAACTTCTGTTTCTTTTTCATTTTAAGGGGAGGAATCATCTGTTTACATATTAAAAACAATGGGAGGGGGTCTGTCGGTATAACACTAAATAGATTAGGACAGATAAGCAACGAGTAACTTTGTGTGTAAGCTAGTTTCTGTTAAACCAAATTCTGTTATATTAAAGTCCATGTGTTACATATAAAACATTGTAGTTACATCAATATTGAGTAAATTTGTTGGTATGTCAAATTTTTGTTTACAAACACTGACGTAGTTTAAAAAACCTAAAGTGAGGCTTAAATAGTATTGAGCATTGTCTTGCTGCGGTTATTTGTATCTGGATTCTAGGAAAAATAAATGATACTGGAAGTTGAAAAAAAAAAACACATTGATACTAATTAGCAGTCACTCCCCAGCTCCTGACAATCACTGATCTTTCTGTCACTATAAAGATTTGCCTATTCTGCACATTCTATATAATAAAAGGGTAATATGCAAATCGACCAGCGGAACCACTGGTCACTATGACACGCACTGACCACTAGGGGGCAGACGCTCAACAGGGGGAGTGCTGTTCAGCCAGAAGCTGGCTGACAGCTGGCGAGCACAGCGGCAGTGGTGGGAGCCTATCCCACCTTGTGGCAGCGCTAAGGATGTCCGACTGCGGGCCTAAGCTGGCAGTCGGACATCTCCCGAGGGCTCCAGACTGCGAAAGGGCGCAGGCCGGGCTGAGGGACCTCCCACTCTCCCCCAGTGCATGAATGTCATGCACCAGGCCTCTAGTTTCATATAAATGGAATCACACAATATGTGGCCGTTTATGTCTGGCTTCTCTCAATTAGCATGATGATTTCAGGGCTCATTTGTGTTGTAGTATAAATCAGTACTCCATTCCTTTTTATGGGTGAATAATATTTCACTGTAGGGACCCAACACATTTTGTTTATTTATTCACTAGTTAATGGATATTTGTTTATTTTCCCATGTACCTACACCATTTTGCATTCCAGAAAACGTGCCAACACTTTTTGATTGTCTTTTAAATTATAGCCATTATAGTGAGTGTGAAGTGGCATCTCATTGTGGTTTTAATTTGCATTTCTCTAGTGACTAATGAGATCTACCATGATTCTCTAGAGGAGGTCCATTTCTCATCAAACGTGGGGGAGGTTATGAGATAATCATGTGGTTTGATCCACTTAGAGAACATTGTCCTTTTCTTGCATCTCAGACATTTTAAACTCTCTCATTGCCATGTCCCTTTCAGCAATGCCTTTTCATTGTACTGCCCGAAGTGAAGGAGCTAGTTGTGCTTCTCTGTTTCTTAGTCAGGCTTATACCATTAATTATTTTCTTGGAGCCCTTGTATTATATAAGCACAGCTCATGTTCACGGCTTTTCAGATCATATTTTCCTGTAATGTCTTTTTTGCCTGTGGCTGTTCAATGGGTTTTGTAAAACTATACTAGCAGAGTGTTATTTACACTCAGATTAAGCTTCTGGAGCAATTTAGAGTGAGAGTCATAGCAACTAGAATTTCTCTTACAATGTGCCTTGTTCACCAGAACAGAGTGAGCAAGGGCACTTTGAGATCTCTGCTTCAAAGGCACATGTTAAGGAGGGTCATGCCTCAGAGTCAGCTCTTTCGCATTTACCGTGCTCAGACATGGAACATATATGATGTATAGTGTATGTTTTATTTGCACCCTAGCCACTCCATTTCTGGCGTGGTATAAGTCTCTTATTTTTCTCTTTCTAAGTAGGTTTATCCTGGGCATCTGGTTTATTGACTCATCCCTCTTGAACTCCTTCCTGGGTGATGTCTTTTCACCCTGTGTCTGCTTTAGCTTCTTCCCACCTTCACTGTATTAAGAGTTCTTCCTCCATCATCCCCTCTGCCATGGTACAGTGCCTGGCATCTCTCACCTGCACTGTGGGTCTGACACTCTCTTATCCCAAAGCCTATATAGCTATATTATGGAAGGTTTTCAGTGAGTTTGGGTGCACTTTTACAACTATAACTGGCAGCTGCTGATAATTAACCTTTTCATTCTATAAGGATAACAGGGGTGAAAGTGTTTATGCTGCTTGTTTCACATTAGAATCAAATTTGTTCATGCTTGTAGATTCAGCATAACCTGAATAGTGCTAGACCAATACACCTTTCCTCTGAGTAGATTAATCTTATTACATTCTTTTAACTGGTTTTGGTAGAAGTAGGGGAACTTTTAGGGGAGGAGGATGAGCAGAGCTTGCTTCAGGAAATTTTGAAATTTTTTGTGTCCTTGTTCCCCTCTTTTACTACCCACTCTGTTTCTGTCCCCCATTTCTCCTTGGGAATTTACCTATTGATAAAAACATTAGAAATATCACTGTGGTAAAGTATTTACATATCTTTAATGAAACTATTGAGCTCTTGCCATGTGCTAGACCCCTTGCCAGAGTCAGTGAGGCTTAGTCTCTAGCTTCAAGGAATTTACTGTCTAATGGGCAAGAGTCAAGTAAATGTATATTTGCAAAGTTAGGAGGATTAATGCTAATTTAGAACAGAGTAGAGGCTACTAACTCAGCAGTGGTGGTTGAGATTGGAATGAGGTTGCAGTCAGGAGACTTGGCAGTGGATATGATGGTAGCGCAACCACTTTTATGACAGTATTAACAGTGGGAAACTGCCTCCTTATCATAGAGGTCGCAGACTTCTAGCAGGAAGGCCATTCTCTACCCAGCACTTTCTTTGGCAGGGCAGGGCCTAAAAGTGTGTAGCTTTTCTTTTCCTGATCTTTTTCCTTCATGTGCATGGTTCTTCAGCATCTGGACAAGTGCTTCTTTATCTTCAGCTTTTCAATCATGCCTTTCAACATGTTCAACTAGGAGATGCCCCTCCTTCCTTTTTTGTTTTTTCTATCAGCCAACATTCTCCCAATATGGATGTCAGTAATATACAAAGGAGAAATGGGACCTGCCCAAGAGGAGCTTATTAGAGTTTAAGAGGGGGAAATAGACATTTAAAAAATACTGTCAGGTGTTGTGATACAAATGTGTAGATTAGGATAAAAAACCTATAGCCTCTGATCATTTCTTTTGTATAAAGGTCCTTCAAATCAGCGGTCACCAACCTTTTAGACCTTGCGGACCACCGGTTGGTGACTGCTGCTTCAAATAACTATTATTTAGATACTAGAGGCCTGGTGCGCAAAGTGCATGGGAGGGATCTGGCTGATCGGGGTGGAGGGTGGGGGTGATCGGGGGCGGGGCTGGCCGGGGGGAGGGGCTGCAGGTGGTTGGCCAGCCCTGCCCCCTGGCTGAACTCCCAGTCAAAGGGACAATTTGCATATTAGCCTTTTATTATATAGGATTATATAGGATTCTTTGATATCTAGAAATGAAAAATATTGAGCACAAAATCACATTTTATATTTACTGTTTGGCAGACTACTATTACTTAGGTAATATTTGTGTGTAAGTATTGCTTATAAAGTATATTTGAAAACATTTCCAGCAGTAGTACCCTTCAAATTGGCAAGATTGTGAGATAGTTTTCTAGAAGCAGATTGTGAGTTTCAGAATGAGGAAAAGACAGAAAATCTAACAAGAAATCCATAACTATTCAAGAAATTTAATTCCAAGTTCAGTTGACTAACCAGCAAATTATACCAAACATTTAAAGAAAGCATAACACCAATCTTACAGAAACTCTTCCAGGGAGTAGAAGGAGAGAACACTCCCTGATTTCATTTTCTGAGGCTAGCATAACCTTTGTAACAAAACTTCTTTATCTTTAGCTTTTGACATTACAAAAATATAAAATAACAGCTCATCTCATTCAAGGACACAGATATAAAAATCCTGAACAAAATATTGGCAAACCAAATCCAACAATATATAAGACATGTTTTGATATCAGAGAGGAAGGGAGAGAGAGGGACAAACATCAATGATGAGAAAGAATGATTGATTGGCTGCCTCCTGCAATACCCAGAGGGTAGAGCCCGCAACCCAGGCCTGTGTCCTGACCTGGAATTGAACCCATGACTTCCTGGTTCATTGGTTGACACTCAACCATTGAGCCACACTGGCCAGGCAAGACATTTTTTTAAAAATTAGAAAAGTAAAGTTAGTTTAGCACCCAAAAACCAATCATTGTAATTCACACATTAACAGAAAAATCATGTAATTAGCTCATAGATACAAATTGATAAAATTAAACATCCATATATGATAAACTTTAAACAAAATAGAAATAAAAGAGAACTCCCTTCATTTGCTAAAGAGGTTACAAAAAACCTACTGTAAAAATACTTAAATGTGGAATGTTGAAAGTTTACCTGTTTTGAAATTAGAAATGCCTGCTCTCACTGTATCTGTTTAGCACTGTACCAGAGATCCTAGCCAGTGCAGTAAATCAAGACCAAAAAAGAAAAAGAAAGGAAATGTGTTGGAAAGAAAGATATTGAACAGTCATTATTTTCTGCTAACAGGATTGTATGTATAGAAAATTCAAGAGAATACAGATAAACTATTAGAATTAATAATCTATAATAATAAAAGCATAATATGCTAATTAGACCAGACAGCCGAATGACTTTCCAGACGTCCTTCTGGACGAAGCTGCTGTTGTGGGGGCCAAGGCAGAGGCTGTTAGGGGCGATCAGGCAGGCAGGCGAGCAGTTAGGGGTGATCAGGTAGGCAGGCAGAGTGGTTAGGGGTGAGCAGGCAGGCAGGCGAGCAGTTAGAGGCGATCAGGCAGGCAAGCGAGTAGTTAGGGGTGATCAGGCAGGCAGATGAGTGGTTAGGGGCAATCAGGCAGGCAGGCATAGTGGTTAGGGGTGATCAGATAGGCAGGCAGGCAAGCGGTTAGGAGCCAGCGGTCCCGGATTGCAAGAGGGGTGTCCGACTGCCGGTTTAGGTCCGATTGGGCCTAAACCGGCAGTCGGACATACCCTGAGGGTTCCCAAATTGCAAGAGGGTGCAGGCCTGGCTGAGGGACCCACCCCCCTCCCCTGCACGAATTTCATGCACCGGGCCTCTAGTTATATATAAAACCTAGAATAAAGCTAAGAACAAAAATGAGCAAGACCTCTACAAAAAATTGTGAAGCATTATGGAAAAAAATTAGTGATTCAGACAATATAAGGATGCATCTTGCTCATAGATAGAAGATTCAATATTTTAAAGATATCAGCAACCCTTATATCATCTCTAGATCCAGTGCAGCCCAATAAAAATATCAGGTGTTATCGATACCAGAGTAGACAACCCCAGTAACCAGATATATTTAAAAGAACTTCAGTATTTTCCTATTTGGTAAGCATTGTTTTAGTATACAGGTTTCCTCCATTATCTTAAAGTAGAACATTCCTATGAAACCTTTCATAAGCTGAAATGGCATAAAGTGCACATCTTGCTAACAAATGTGCAAAATCAAGATAAAGCACAGATACTCAGATACAGTTCAGAGCAATGGCAGCTTGCTGAGTGTAGCTGCCCATGAAGGAGCTTGGTGGTGAACTCTTTCTGCACAGCAAAACAAATGCTGATCCCCTATTTTTGCTAAATCCTCTTCAGATTCCTGTTAGCTAGCAAAAACAGGCACTAACGTAGTTCTTCCCTAAAAGTGAAGTGGTACAAAGCAGGCTTTTGAAATGTGGGGGATACCTGTATTATTATTTTAGACGTGAGGGGACATAAATGACTTGGATACCTCAGGAAGAAGTTTTTAGTAGTCATTCACAGTTTTCACATCTGTTGTGAAAACCAATTTTAAAGGGCAGTCTTGGAGTCAAAATTCTCAAGAAGTTCTTCTCACAAGCAACTATTCCTACAAGTGCCGGGCTGTCTTCTAGCTACATGTGACTATTTAAACTGATCTGGTCATTTCATTAGTTGCACTAGCCCCCTTTTAAGTGCTCAATAGCCATATGTAGCTGTGGCCACTTTTTGGATGGTGCAGATGTCAAATATTTCCATCACTGCAGAAAATATTATTGGTCACCTCTAACAAGACTTCCCATTTTTTTTATCAGACTCCAAATAAAATTATAGGTGAACTGGAGTTGAACAAATGCTCTGGTATAATTGGCCCACCTTAAACTTATCTTTGGGTATTAGCAGGGCACCAGATTTTTTGGTTAAGAAAATCAATTAGAGAAGAAATTGCAGTACAAATTTCAAACTATCCAACCTTTAGGGGAGGGAGCATCGTTTACATCTAGGCAGACTTCTTGGGTTAAGCGTTAAGAGCACAGGTAGCTAAGATCTTAACCATTTGAGAAGGGTTCTCAAGGAATTTGCCTCATAAAGGGGGATTCAGATAGACGAACTGTTAGGAACCCTGGAGGACTGTAGTAGATTTTTGCTGCTAAGATTCAGCACTTGAGGAATCTGACTCTTATGATTGGACAACTCTCAAATGGTAATTTCCCTCCCCTTTCCCAGTATTTCCCCCCCTTTTTCCTTCTCAACACACAGCCTATATCCCAGTATACAGGAAAAACTATTTCAGGTGGTATTGTATAAGGAAGCTTGGGTAGCTAAGATTCTGGTGGAAGTTCTGTAATGCCAGGTCAGTCCACAGCAGCAGAGGAGGAGTTGTGAGGAATTCAGATGTTAGAAATGGATTGCATTGGGTGTAAAAGTATGGCTGGGATTTATGACTCTTTACCGTGAAATGGAAAACAAAAATGTAAAAAATTGGGTGTAATCTCCAAATTGGCTGCTTTGTTAGATTGGCAGAGAGGTAGAATCAACTATGTAACTGGGTTATATAATGGTGGTTGGGGCTGGGGGAGGGGTTGTGTTCATAGGGGCCCTTGTCTCATTATGGCTTTTCTTTGTCCAAGAATTGTAAAAACCTTTGATATTATTGCTGGAGTTTTGAGTCAGCAGTCGCTAAGCACCTGCTGTTGTGTTTCAGACTGTAGGTTTGGACCTTGGGGTGGTTACAGAGTCATAACAGAGTCCCAGTGCTGAGCCTGATATGGGAGACAGATACATACAAATAATTACCATATTCATACATAGAGGTTCAGAAGATCCTAGAACATCATTTTAGTCTGACTCCCTAATCTTCTACCAGAAGCAGCCTGAGACCTAAACTGGGAAGGAGACTTGTTTAAATAATGCCAAAAGAACTAAGAACCCGTTTTTTGTTTTGTTCCCCCTCCCCCCCCATTAGACCACTGTAAAATATGATCACTATCCTTGAAGACATCATCTAATTCCTATCTGCTTAAAGCCCACTTCTTCCATAATGGTCCCTTGACTGCCATACTTTACTCCGATACCACTTAACTATCTTTTCCTTGTATTTATTGTGCTTTTTATGGAAGGTCATACTTCCTCTTTTAGATCTTGAACATGATCAGGTCCCCAAGCCGACTTCAGCCTTCTACCTCTAATTTCCCATTCTCATCAAGGTCTGAATAACTGTTACTTTTTAATTAAGCCTTACAGTCAGGTAAGTTGGGTTCGAAAATGCTTGCTCCTTTGTGAGATACCTTGCCTCTACATCAATAAAAATTCCTCAGGCCACATGAATATGTATTGTGAATTTGAGTGAGGTCAGTCACTGTTTGACTACAGAGTTTTGGAGATGGGAGGCAGGGACCAACAGCAACAATTTAGGGAGTGTACAAATTGAGAAGCGAGGGAGGTGGGCCGAGATGGGGCCGCGGGGGCGGGGCTGCGCAGGAGCGCGGTTGCGCAGGGGCGTGGTGTGCGGTCTGTTGCCGGAACTAGTCTGAGTCGCCCGCAGCCCCGCCCCCTGCCCCTCGGGGTGGAAACAAAGGGGCTCGTGCTGAGCTGAGGGGGAAAGAGGCGGAGCGTCTTTTTGTCGGTCTTGCGAGCTCCCCGGCCCTCTAGGTTTGTTCCCAAGAGGGGGCGGGGCAGGGGTGATCAAGAACCCAGAAGGGGGAGGTCCATGTGCTGGGCGTCACGCGGCCTAGTGCGAGGGGCGTCGCCTGCGCGCGCAGCGGAGAGTAGTGCGCCGGCGCTCGGGGAGCTGGTCCTCGAGTCCTGCGGTGGGGTGCAGCGGGCGGGGTAGCAGCCCGGCGGTTAGGGCGCGGGGGTGGAAAGCATGGAGCCCCCGAGGCGTTAGCTGACTGTCAGCTCCGGGCGTGCAGCTGTCGTTTCCTGGCACGCCCCATCCGTGTAATGGTACCGAGAGGAAGGAAGCGCAGTGACAGCGCCTTGGTCGGAGCCCCGGTTCCGGGGGTGAGGAGGCCCGGGGACAAGGAAGCTGGCGAGCTGGCCACTGGCTGGGCGAGAGGTCACAATAGGAGGCGGCGGGCCCGCTGGGGGCCGCGGGAGCAACCCCGCAGGGCGGAGCCTTCCCTCGCAGGTACTGGGAGAGGCGGCCGTTGGTTCCCGCGCGAGGGCGGGACGGCCCTCAGGCGGTTGGGAGGCTTCGGGCTGCGGCCAGCGGAGGTGTGGTTGTCCGGTGTTCGCAGGGGTGCGGCCAGCTAGCGTGCTTTGTTTCCCAGGCGGTGGCGAGGAGTGGGCCCAGCCAGCAGGAGCTCCAGCCAGCTGCCCCTGGCAGATGGCCTCGCTCTCTGGCTACCTCCCTGTTTGCCAAGGCGCAGGTGAAATGATGTCACCCAGGAGAACGTGGAACCAGTCGGAAGGGACCTTTCTCGCGTCCTTCTGCCACAGCGGGTTTCTGGACAGGCTGTGTTTTGTTCTCAGGGGATGAAAGTTCTTCCTTTCAGGGCTGAAGAATGAGAGAGGTTGGTTTTGAACCGAGAGTTTTTCAGATTATTGAGGGCTAAAAAATAAAGTTTACATTATCGTGTGTAAGACTTGAAAGGGACCTCGCTTTTTCTTTGTGCTGCAAAAATGATGTATACTGTTACTCAGTAGAAGTTAGATATGCTAATTCTTCCATCATAAATAGAAACATGAATACTTAACATGTAACTATTGAGCTAAAATCATATGAATGGCATTTTTTTCTTAAGGAGGCGCACTTAATGTAGGAAAATTTAAGTATATGTCTTTTAGAGCCTATTTGGCCTTGATTGCAGTATGGTTAACACATTTATCACAAAATCCCTTTAAATAGCAAGCAGCCCTGGTAACTAGGCTTAAATTTTTTTTAATCCGTTCACACAGTTTTTATGAAAACAATAAGGATCTAGGGACAGTTGGAATCAAGATAAAATGATGCCTGTTTTGGAGAACGGTGGCAGTGAAGCTGGGACGTACTTGCAATTAAAAGATGAAATTAACTGGATTTTCCCCTTTTTCCAGTTTTTGCTGGCTTAATAAACTCACTAGCGTAATATCATTTTTTGAAAACCTATTAAACCTTCAATCTATTTATTGTAGGGATTTGATTAAGTTGATTCTTTGATCATTTTCTGTAATGCCCATTTCTAAGACAATTTGTGGCTTTTAGAATCTGTAGTTGAATCAGTTTTGCCAACAGACTAGCCATGTGGGCCTTGGGTCTTCATCTATAAAATATGAGAGTTTATTTTAAATGATTTTTGTGGTGTATCTACCTTTGATATCTTTTGTGATTCTAGAAGGTAGTTTGTGATTCTGTATTTGTTGAAGTTTATATACCCATTTGTTTTTAAAACAAAGTTAAGTTGGCAAGTGTTAATCTGAATAAAAATTGGGAATTGACTAGTGTAGCTTGAGTTTTGATGAAGGGTGGACAGAGCATGTTAGATATAACTAAGTCTGATAGCATCATAATGTAGAGTGTAGTTCTATTGTCTCTCTGCCAACAGCTCTGGGTCAGACTTTTAGTAACATTTTATTTGTGCTCACTTTTTACTTTTTTTCCAAGGCCATGGGTGGGAAGTATGGCTAAAAAAATCCTTAGGCAAAAATCTCCAAAATGATTGATCAGCATGGAAAGATTATTGATCAAGATTATCTTTGTCTTTCTATTTCCAGTCTATTCTATCTATTCCTCTCTGTGCTGCCCCAGTTTTGTTTAGGCCACCACCATTATGTAATTCATTTTGCTGGAAAGATAGTTCTTGATTAGTCCTGTGATTGTTCTGTAGTGTCTGGGTCTACTTACTGGTTTTCTGGTTGTTTTCCTATTGCCTCTGTTCATTTTCACTTCTGTGTTACTTCGAATAATTCATGGCTTGCTTTATTTGAGAGTGTACAGATTGTAAATATACATTTGAACCCAATAGGTCTAGTTCATTCAGCAAACGTTAAGTTCCTATATGTGATATTGTCTATCTGGAGGAGATAAAGCAAACATACAATAAATTAGTTAGAAATTTGAGCAAATAGGTGAAGAGGGGCCATGTATACAGTCACACACACACACACACACACACACACACACACACACACACACACAGAGATATCTTTTCATGCTCCTTTTTTTAAGGATTTAAACACTTTACCTTCTCCCTCTATTTGAATACTTTCCTCTAACCCCTTTTGTTAGGGTGCCCTATTATCTTCATTTATAATTTCTGTTGAATTGCTTCACTGGACTGAATTTCTTTGAGGGCAAGGACTGTTTCTTTTTTCCCATTGTATTCACAGCATCTAACACATGGTAGATATGCCATAAATATTTGAATTAATATGATTTTTATTTAATAAGAGTCATAAAGAGCTTAGTCACAATTCATCTTTTCAAATACACAATTTTTGTATTGATTTGGACTAGTCATGGTCTGGACTTTTTCCAAATCCATGTAATTCTTAGAGCTAAATCTTTAAGAGATAGCAGTCTACTAAGAGGTTACCAGCCCTAGTAAAATTATTTTAGACACATTTCCTTGAGGGGAGAATAATCTTTGTAAAAGCAAATCTGGATTTGTGGTGGGAGGGAAGGAAAGAAACACTTTATTAAAAGAATGTGTAACTCTTATTTTTTCCTAATCTTTATGTCTACCTTCTTAGTACATGTAATGTGCCTACCTTCCCCCCTCCTTATTAATTTATGGGACTGTGGAGTGGGAGAAAGGGTAGAGTGGAGCCTTCCCACTGCTTTCACCAATCCTAGCTCTGCTCTGCTTCCAGAAAGACATAGACCCTTAACTCAAGAATGGGAATAGTAGTTTGTTTTTAAAAAGGATTGCCCCAGTGCTGGACAGCAATGATTCCCTCGCACCACCCACCCTGTAGGTACCTTAAATGATTTAATGACTGCATAATAATCCACAAAGCATGGATAACATACTCTTATTTAGCAAATAACTTACATGTTAAACATTTAGGTTACTTCTAGTTCCCTTTTAAATTGTTGATATTAATGTGCTGTGATGAACATGTTTTACATATGGTTTTTCCCATGTTTTGGAGTATAACCTGAGAATTTATCAGAGGAAAATTACTGATTCAGACTTTTGAATTGTTAATAAAATCTACCTGATAACTTTCCAGGTGATTAACATTTGCCACCCTGGAAACAGTGAGACTATTTGGATAATTTGAATTTGACCTCTGCATTTTTAGATCCCCACACCCAGACCTTACAGAGTAAGTAAGGGACTTGGAGTCAACACAAAAAAAAACTCTTCATCTTTTGTTTTGTTTTTCCCTTCTTCTATTAGGCTATGATTTGAGTGCTGCTGACTAGTTGGTATTATAGCAAGTAACAGTGAACAATTTTTTTTCCTCTAGAGATTTTGGAGAAGGCTGTTAGGGCTTTGAGCAATTTATTGTGTAGAAAGCACATTACTTAATACACCTGCACATCCTGTGTCTCACCTTTATGAGAAAAATGTAAATGAATGAAGAAGCAAGCTCTATTCACAAGCTATTTTGGAGGAAGCAAGTTCTGGCACAATATCTGGACCTAACTTCTATGTTATTTTTAGCACAATAACTGATGATAATTACTACACCCTCCAAGACAAAGGTTAAATTCTTGATTATATTGTTACCAAGACAGGAAAAGGCCATATTAAACAAAAGATATCTTAAAATAGTAATGTGTTGGTGCTCAAAAGGTTAAATTATTTTAAATAACTTTGTTTTGGGAAGCATTGCTTTTCTCAGTTATGCTGGGTGGATTAGTCATACAATTATCTATATATATAAAAGCCTAATATGCAAATTGTTCCCTCGGGAGTTCAACCGGAAGTTCAGTTTCTCACTATGATTGCACTGACCACCAGGGGATGGCACGGAGCAAAGGGAGGCCCCAGCCGGTAGCTTGAAGGCCCCAATAGGCCCTGATTGCTGGCCAGGCCTAGGGACCCTATCTGTGCACAAATTTTATGCACTGGACCTCTCATATTTAAATAAACATTAAATATGAGAAGTTTGTGAGTTGCAGGTTTAATCCCATCTCAGGGATGTTCTCTTGGCATGAATTTTTAAATATAAGTTGCATTCTGGAGAAGGTTGAAGTTATCATGTCTTTCTAATGTTCAACACTTGCATGTTAGAGAAAAATAGAACTGTATCAATTTTCAGATATAGTATAACTTCAGTGATTTTTACTGAGGGAGAATTAGAGCAGTAATGGAAATTTATGTCAGAAACAATGTAGAAGGAAACAAATACATTTAAAAACAATTATAGCACCAGCTGGTTTGCTCAGCAGATAGAACATCAGTCTGCTGACTACTGAAGGGTCCTGGGTTCCATTTCAGTCAAGGGCACGAACCTCAGTTGCAGGTTCAATCCCGGCCCAGGTGGGGCATGTGCAGGAGGCAACCAATGGATGTCTCTCTCACATAGTTGTCTCTCTCTCTCTCTCTCTCTCTCTTTCTCTCCCTTCCACTCTCTCTAAAAAATCAATGGGAAAAGTATCCTTGGGTGACTATTAATCCCCAAAAAACCAAAACAATATAGCTTTAACAGGCCTTGGGGAATAATTGTTAGTTACTAATCCAACTGCATTATAAAGAAGAGTGTTACTTTTAAAATTCTTAAACTATAGGGTGGTTTTGTGGGCTCAGTATGAACCTTAGAGGGGATAGGCTTGCCTTTAAATTTTAGCTCTTAGTATTTATGTGTGGCTTTAAGCAAATCAACTAATCCTGACTTTCAATGTGTAAAAGATCAGAGTCCAGTTCATTTGAAGTTAGTTATTACAAGATTAAGATTTTTAAAACAGCTTATTGCTTTAAGATGTCTTAATTTATATCTTTCATAATCAAATTAATATAGCTAAAATTCCAGGGAAAAAAACTTGCTTTGAGTGTGGTACAACAATTTATATATATATATGTGTGTGTGTGTGTGTGTGTGTGTGTGTGTGTGTGTGTATAGTTAGTTAGTTTCCTATTGTGTAATAAATTACCACACATTTAGTAGCTTAAAACACAAATCTGTTATTTTACAGTTTCCCTGGATCAGGAGTCATAGTATGGGTTAGCTGTGGGGCTCTCTGTTTAAGGTCTTACCTAAGGGGCGCTGTGATTTCATCAGAGACTTGATGTCCTTTTCCATGCTTACTGGTTGTTGGCATAACATGGTTCTTGTGATTTTTCTTGCTAGCTGCCTGGTGACCCCTCTCAGCTCCTGACCTATCAGGACTCTTCCTCATGGCCCTCTTAATGTGCGTTCTCACAACATAGCAGCTTATTCTATGGGTTTGACAGCAGAATCTCTTCAGGAAGGGTTCTGTTCCTCTTTTGAGGGCTTTCTTTGATTAAGTCAGGCCTACCCAGGGTAATCTACCCTTTGTGATTGATTAAATGAAAACAACCGACTTGGAATTTTAATTATATCTGAAAATCCCTTCATCTCTGTGAAAGAGTTTGTATAATTTAGGTCATGTGATTTAACCTACTCATGGGAATAAAATTCATTGTATTTACAGTCCTACCCATACACCAGGGAGGGAGGTATCATACTATGTGTACCAGAGGTGGGAGTCTTGGAGGCCATTTAGAATTCTAACTGCTCCCCAACACACATATGATTTTGCCTGATTTTATCTTATCCAGTGGGAGCATCTGTTTTTCTTTTCAAACCCATCTATAATTTTTGTCCCAAATCTGTATTAACTATAGGAATTGAATATAGTTTTTCTCCGTTGTATTGTTTGTCTTCCCCTTTTTATAGAAAAACTAGAGGCCCAGTGCATGGATTCGTGCACCAGTGGGGTCCCTTGGCCTGGCCTGCACCCTCTCCCAATCCGAGACCACTCGGGGGATGTCGGAGAGCCAGTTTTGGCCCGATCCCCTCAGGCCAGGCCAAGGGACCCCACCAGTGCACAAATCTGTGCACTGGGCCTCTAGTATTCATATAAGATCTTTGGTTAATCTCTTCCCGCTCTCCCCCCTCCCGCCTTCCCTCTGAGGTTCATCAGTCTGTTCCATGTTTCGATGCCTGTGGCTTCTGCTCCTGCGTTGAGCGTCTGCCCCCTGGTGGTCAGTGCATGCCATAGCTACCAGTTAGCCGGTCGTTTATGCTTTTATATATATAGACTAGAGGCCCATTGCACGAAGATTTGAGCAATAGGCCTTTCTTCCCCTGGCTGCCGGCACCCGTTTTCCTCCGGGACCCAGGCCTTCGCTCCGGCTGGAGCCTTTAGTCTTCACTCCAGCTGGAGCGCTGCTCCTGTAGCTCCTTCCGCCCCCTGCTCAACCCCTCATAGCATGTGTCCCACCCCACCTGGCCACTCCGCGCCTGCATGCGTGCTGCCCAGAGGCCCGGAGTGGCTGGGGGGCGGGGCCGCCGCCCTCTTTGTTGGGTTAATTTGCATACTCCTGATTGTCTGGTGGGCATTGTGAAGCGATGGTCAATTTGCATATTTCTCTTTTATTAGTGTAGATGGAGCTTCTAACCAAAATATATTGCGGGTAGGAGAGGACTATGTTTCAAAATTATTAACTGTGGCCCTAGTGGCCAGGGTTTGCCAGTTTCAGTTTTCAAAGGAACAAGAATTAAGAAAAGGAAACCTGATTGTCTGATTCTGTTTTCCCAGCCAGCTATTTGTAGGAGCAGTTTGTAAGAGTGCTATTCATGACTACTTTATGTATGATAGTTGAAGGCAGATGGCCTTATTAAAGTAACTCTTCAAAGGTACTTACTTTGTAGATTATAAGCTTAAGAAGATTGCCAAAAGAATATGAAACTGACATAAAGGAACTGACTGTTTTGAGAAGAGGAGAGAATTGCTGAAGTGGTGAAAAGAATGCCTTAGATTGAGGAGTCGGGAATTCGAAATACATTTTCTCCTATGAAATTATTTCTTACTCTTACCCTCAAATAAACCAAGCTCCTACTTGTGTTCTAATTTGTTCCTGTATTATGGCATTTAAAACATTATCCTGTAGTTGGCTACTTGCGTCCTCCTTTTTTTTTTTTTTAACTAGAATAAGCTTTTTGAGGGTGGGATTCATGTTTTATCTTTCTTCCTATCATAACTCTGCTTACAGGAGGCAGCCAGTAACTTTTTCTTGATTCAGCAATTCGTACTTCATCATAGTGGTAAAGGATATCAGCACATTCAGGTTTGTAGTGCAGAAATAAGCTTTAAATTTATGTTTAAAACATTTTGTGTAGCAATGCTAATGAATTCTAAAGTTACTGCCTGCAAGTGTTTTGCTTTTACTCCTACGAAGATCTTTGGAAGTAATTTTACTCTTAACCAACAGGCATGGTTATCTATTTACCAGGCTGATAGCAAACCAGAAACAAAAATTTATAAAAGAATCAAGTAAGTTGATTATAGCAGGATTATTAATAGCTAGCAAGCCACTTCATGATCTGTTTCTGCCTTGCTCTATAGCTACTTCCTTACTGACCAGCCATACTGAACATTTTGTAGTTTCCTGTCGCTTGCTAGTTACCCTTTCATAGCACCTGGTACCTACCATTATCAGAGAAAGTTGATACTCTTTATATTGTACAGTGATTTGCTTTATTTTCATAGCATACACTTCTTGAGGTAAACCATGCCTCTTTTTGGTTTAGTGCCTGTCACAGAATAGATACTTATGTAAGGGAATGAATGAGGCAGTGAAGAAGCTCTAAAAACACATGGTCTTCAGTGTAGGGTCAGGCAGGTCCACAAACCCTCACCCCTAAGGGGGAAGGAAGTTCACTCCACAGCACAGTGGAACAGGTGATACTCATGATGTTCATGATTTAAAATGCCACAGATTAAGTATATTTACATATGAGTTTGAGAGGATTAACCTGAAATCCAGTCATGAATTTAAAACATGGAGTCATTTACTTTGGATGATCATTTACTTATGATCTGGCTTTTTATTCCTTAGGAAAGTTGCTAGGTTTGTGTTGAATAGAGGTTAGATTACCATGGTCTTGTTTTTTATGCTTATGATCTCTATAGAAGTTTTGCCACAAATGTTCTGTAATTATTTGTCTTCTTTTGCACAGTCATTCGGAAGTTTAACTAAAAATTAAAATGAGAAAATATATTGATCTTAGTTCAGGTGGACACATCTTTCAGTATATAAGATACGTAATTTTTTATCTCAGTTTTTCTTAGCATAAAGTCTTGTCTGAATCCTTTAGGATTTCAGAATTAATACCAACAGAAAAGATATCAATAGAAATCATATGGGAAAAATAGGAAGGAGTCTGTGTTCTTGAGCAGTGCTGTTTTGCCTTAAAAGTTTTTGTAAGAGAAATCCATTGCCAGAGGCAACCTTTGCTGACCTTAGCATTTGCTTTGATGTTTAAGGTTAATTTTTAATTTTTTTCCAGTCTCTGCTAAATCAGATACCTAGAAAATCCAGACTATCCTTCATTGGCATGATTCTCCACATTGGTGCAGCTAGCCATGAACTATCCTTTTCTTCTCCCTCTTTTTCCCAGATATCTCCCGGGGCCAATTCAGCACCTCTACCTGGCCATCCTAACAAGGTGATTTGTGAAAGGGTGAGACTTCAGAGCCTGTTCCCTCTCCTCCCAAGTGATCAGAACACTACCGTTCAAGAGGATGCCCACTTCAAAGCTTTCTTCCAGGTTCTTATATATTTACCCTTTCCCTACATAGGGCTGAAAATCACAGATAACATTCTAGGTTGTTTCTAGGAAGGCTTGAAATAAAATTCTCAGTGTCTTCCCTCTTCTTATTTTCTGTTCTATGTGGGAATAAGTATTCTTCTTAGAGAACTTCTTTAATGTAAAATTTTCAGCCTGCTTTTCTGAAGAATGTCTTCTCTTGAGCTGCTGTTTATTTTTTGACCATTTATATTCTTATTTTTTTTACCTTTTGGTCTTAATCACTTGTCCTAATAGGCCAAATTCTGTAGGCTAGTAGAAAATATGACAGAATATGTGAAATTGTCTAGGCAAGGGAAAATGGAAGCATATAATATTTTTTTAAAGCTGTCACTAATTTGCTTAGTGCTCAGAGTTATATAGTACTGCATATTTCAGAGAGAAAACATTGTTAGTTGCCATCAGTGAGTTTTGATACCTGTGGGTAAAATGTGATTTAAAATTTTGTTACATATTAAATGAAAATGGGATGTGAATGGATTGAAATCATTGTTATTAATAAGATTACTAATGTATGCTCATATATATATGCTCATTAACTACTAAACTTTTAATCCATTAATCCATAGGTACCACAAAGGAAACTCAGTTACAGAATTGCTTCTTGGTTGCTAAGGTTTTGCCCATGTTACGTATTTGAACATGTGTATATAAACCTACTGAGGTAGTGAGAGTTGCTAATAAGGCTAGAAGTTTTACATAGAGCCAGCTCATTTTCTTTTTGTGTGGAAGTGACAGGTTGCAGCTTGGGAGTAGTTTTGAAAGAGGAATGTGTGACATTAAATTGAAGATGTTGAACTTCTGAGGCTAGCTATGTAGGTGTTTCAGGATTCTTCTATCTGATATTCCTTGTTGGAATTTGTGCCAGGTTCTCTGCTTTGCATGTATTATCTCATTTTGTTTTTAACCCTCATAATAAACTAATCATGGATGGTTTTTCTAGATGAAGAAATAGGCTTGGAAAAGCACACCAAGATGCCCAAATACATAGCTAGATATAGGCAGGGCAGAGACTCAAATCCAACTTTTTCTGTTTCTTATCTACTATATTTGCCCACTTACTGCACGTTAGATATCAATAAGTATTTTTTTTTTAAACACAATGCAGTACATGTTAAGAGATACAGTTTTCTGTATTGAATTGAATGGCATATTGAATGCCATTTTTGATGTGGCATTAGCCTGTAATATCTTGATATTTAGTAGTAGACCAATAATGGAAAAGTGACTTATACCTTCGCTGCTGCCACCAAAAAAAAACCAAAAAACAGTTATGTGATGTTTTCTATGTTCTTTATATTTTGAGTCATCTTCAGGCTTTAACTCAACATTAATTTAAACTCAGAGAAATGCCAACTGCAATAGATTTACACCTATGTTTTGAAAATAAAACAGGACTTAGAGCTGATTCAATTTGGGTGTTGCAAAAAGGTGAAAGATACTGTTATTTTTAGTCCTAATTTAACTTACATCTTATTTTTCTCTAATTTGAGAACAAGGCCCTTAGTGACTTTGTTCCCAAAGAAGACTATCTCAGATTTACTTTGCCCATTTATTGCCCTCCCACTGTTGTGCGTGAAGCAAAGGAGTATATCCTCACATCTCCTTTGAGATACTGTCAGATACCTTCAACTAATTTATACCAAAATTAGGTGTGGTTTTTTAGTTCTGATTATTCTGCTCATCCTTATAAAACTTGGTTGCCATGTAAAAAAGAGACCCTACTCAGCTATGTCCTGTCCTCAGAAAGTTTAATGTATTCATGTTTTCTTACTCTTGGCTTTTCCCCCAAGTTCCTTCCCTCCCAACTCTTTCTACCTTTCCTTCTCTTTGGAATACTTTGTTTTAAACAGGTTCACCTACCTCTTCGTTTTTGTTTTTTTCCTTAAAGCACCTCTCTACTTCCTTACCTTAGATGAAACTAGTATCTTTTCTAGGACATCATTTTTCCTGCAGCCTTCTCTGGGGAAAAATAAATTACTGATTTTTCCCATTCCAAGCATGGGTTTGGGTATGTGGCTAATAATTGAAATGGTAACAGAGGAGAAGGAAAGTGTTGATATTCTCCTGGATCCAGGTTTCCAACCCCAGTTTTTGAACAAAAAGCTCATCTTGTTTTTGATCTCTTTTTGTCATTCATCCTCACAGTTTTATCAGTTTTGTCACTGTCCTTGTTAGCTTCTTTTTTACTTGCTTGCTTTATATTGTATTACTTCTATATCTTTCTAATTTTGCATGCTTTTCTAATTTTTAAAATTACGAAATATTTTATATATGCACTATAAAGTATATGGTAAACATATGTATAATTAAAAAAAACGCACACACACAACACCATCCAGTTTAGAACTCAACTGTTACCAATATTTTTGAACTCTCCATGTGATCTTGCATGTTACATCCATCTGCTGTCCCATATCTGTGCCTTGGGCAAACCTCTGCTGAATTTTGTGTTAAGTATCCCTTTGCTTTTCTATATAGCCTTACCACATACAGTATCCCTCAATACTATATACTATTTAGTTTCCAAATTTAATATAAATGGTATCATACGTTGTATATTTTTGTCATTTTGAGATTCACCCATATTGATGCATGTGGCTGTGTTGATGAATTAGTTTCCTTCTTTTAGTATTCCATTTATTATATGACTATACTATAGTTTATCCCCTCTCTTTTTGATGAATATTTGGATAGTTTCCAGTTTTTTACTATTATTACAAGTAATGCTGCCATGAATATGCTTGTATGTTTCCTGATGCACATTTAGTTGGTATGTTAATTTTTCTGTAAAAGGGATAACTTTGTATTTATTGCTCAGGGTTTTCTTACAAAAGTGCATTTCCTTCTCTATAAAAAAAATAAGCTGTATTTAAAATTAAAATCGAAGTGTCTCATAATTAGAAAAATATTTTTAAATTGATGTATAATTGATATACAGTAAAACTTACCCTTTTAGGGCAGAGGTCTGTGAATTATAACAAACTAGAGGCCCAGTGCACGGATTTGTGCACTGGTGGGGGGCATGGCCTGCGGGGATTGGCCCACTGTGGGAACACTTGCTCATCCCACTCAGCTAAGCAGCGCTCCCAAGGTGGGAGTGCACTGACCACCAGGGGGCAGCTCCTGCATTGAGCGTCTGCCCCCTGGTGGTCAGTGCACATTATAGCGCACTGGTCATCCTGGACATTCCGCTGTTCAGTCGCTGGGCTTTTATATATATATATATATATATATATATATATATATATATACACACACACACACACACACACACACACACACACACACACACATATACACATGCATATACATATACATATATATATATATATATATATATATATATATATGCATGCTTATGGATTGTAGAACCACCACAATCAAGATGTAGAATAGTTTCATCACCCCAAAAAAATTTCATTTCTTTGTTATCAATCCCTTACAGTTTTACAAATTAACAGTTTCTGTATTACCATCCAATTTAACAATTGTGATTGAAGATAGTATGCTTTCATGAAATAATCGGGTACATTGTGGAAATTTTATGTTTGGCACAGTCCTTAATTTCAGAGATGTGTGTGTATTTTAATGATAGCTATGTAATTACTTTTTTGTAAAGTTACTAAAGTTAACTAGGTGATTGAAATTTTGACAATTTATACAAATGAAGAAATAAATTATCCTATCTAATAAAGAGAGAATATGCTAATTGACCATCACGCCCTTTACAAGATGGCGGCACCCAGTCCCCTCAGCCCCGCCTCATCCAGCCTCAGTCCCCTAGTCCCACCTCATCCAAGCCAGAGTCCCCCAGTCCCCTTAACCCCGCCTCATCCAGCCAGAGTCCCCCAGTCCCCTCAGCCCCACAGGGGAAAGCAGTTGGGGGCGATCTGGCCAGCAGGGGAGCAGTTAGGTGTCAATCAGGTCGGCAGGGGAGCAGTTAGGGGGTGATCAGGCTGGCAGGCAGAGTGGTTAGGGGCAATCAGGCAGGCAGGCAGGTGAGTGGTTAGGAGCCAGTAATCCTGGATTGTGAGAGGGATGGGCCTAAACTGGCAGTCGGACGTCCCCCAAGGGGTCCCAGATTGGTGCAGGCTGGGCTGAGGGACAACAATGGGCCTCTAGTTGACTTAATAAAAATCCAGCCAAAATATTAGAAATTTTTGATTTTAGAACTTTACAGAGTTATCCTTAAATTCATAAGGAAGATTATCAAAGAAATAGCTTCACATTGGTGAAATTTTAACTATTGTTAAATACAGTGGATATTTTTTAGCCCTGATTTTACATGACACCTCAGTTGAATTTTTGTAACTCCTATTCAACTAGCTTCCACCACCATATTGCATGCTCCTCTCACCAACTAATTACTTGGAGTTTTTCAAGGTTTAGTATGGGCCTCTGTTTCACTGTATAAACTGTTTTGGGCGACTTTGTTCATGCCTGCAGCTTCATTAACCTACCATCTATCTATATAATAAAAACCTAAATTTGTATTTCTAGTCTGAGTTTTAGCTGTCAGCAGAACAATACCACATTGTTATCTCAGAGGAATCTCTTGATTTCAGGTTGTTCTTAATATTGTTTCTGTTTTCATTGGTTTATGCTTGTGCTTTATTTTTTATTTTATTGGTCTATGTTCACAGCTTAAAATTATAGTTACAGATTCGTGGTGTATAAAATATAGTGCTTCAGGGGAACTACATATAGTTGAATCTTGAACAACATGTGGATTAGGGGTACCAACTCCAACACAGTCAAAAATTCTCCTGTAAATTTTGACTCCTCAAAAACTTAAGTTGTTCCTTAGTGTCTCCAAAGAATTGGTTCTAAAATCGCTGCACATACCAAAATCCATAGGTGGTAACATCTCCTGTATAAAATGGCATAGATCAGTGCACACAGTCAGCTCTTTGCATCTGCGGACTTCCAGTCATATATCAAAAGCAGTTAGAGGTATTTGTTCTAAAAAAGTCTGGTATAAGTGTACTCACACAGTTTTAAACAACTATGTTGTTCAAGGGTCAACTGCTTTTTCATCCACAGCTGGGAATCTATGTATGTGGAGGGCTTGAAGTTATACGCAGTGGGTCAGCGCCCCTATCCCCTGAGTTCAAGGGTCAGCTACATATATATGAGTGTATATATATGTGTGTGTGGGTGTGTGTATTTTAAATGGTTTTTTTTCCATAGCCTTTAGCATTTAATAATCTCTGATTAGCTTTTTTGGAATCATGGAATGCATTCTATGTCTCCAGAGTTGTTTTCACTTTTTTTGTTGTTAATCCAAGGATATTTTTTCCATTGATTTTTTTTTTTTTTTTTTTTTTTAAGAAAGAATGGAAGGGGGAAGGGAGGAGTAGAGCGACAGAGACAGAGAGAGACACATCAGTGTGAGAGAGACATATTGATTGGTTGCCTCTGTGCACTCAACTGGGGCCAGGGATTGAACCTGCAACCCAGGTATGTGCCCTTGACTGGGAATTGAACATACGACCCTCTGGTGCTCGGGTTGGTGCTCTAACCATTTAGCAATATAGGCCAAGGCTGTTTTCACTTTTAAGGATGATTTGGTATTAATAGAGGTATAGCCCTAGCTGGTTTGGCTTAGTGGATAGAGCGTTGGCCTGTGGACTGAAGGATCCTGGGTTCGATTCCAGTCAAGGGCACATGCCCTGGTTGCGGGCTTGATACCCAATATGGGGTGTGCAGGAGGCAGCCAATCAATGGTTCTCTCTCATCATTCATGTTTCTGTTTCTCTCTCCTTCTCCCTTCCTCTCTGAAATCAATAAAAATATATTTAAAAAAAGAGGTGTAATCCTATACTCATTTTATCAGGTGCTAAATACTAAGTATAAAAACTAGCTAGCTAGTTTTCTTCTGTCCTTCCTCACGTTCTTTCTTCATCCCTCTCTTCCCTCCCTTGATCCCTAAACCTGCACCTGAATTCTCTACTGTAATAGCGCTATAGTACTCTACCAGTATAGACCATCAGTAGCAAATATTACCTGGGATCATGTTAGAAATGCAAATTATTGGGCCCCAATTCAAATTTTCTGAATCAGATTGGGGAGTGGGCCCAACAGTCTGGCATTTTTTTGACCCATAAAAGTTTAAGAACCACTGGCTTAGGTCAGCAATTTTCCACCTTTTTCATCTCATGGCACACATAAACTAGTTATTAAAATGCTGTGGCACAAAATATGTATATATATTTGCCAATATGACAGAAAATAGGTATAATTTTTATTCATTCAAACCAGATAGCTGTTGTGTTGGTGTCTTTTTTGGGGGGAAGTTCTAGCAGGGGAGCTACTCGTTTACCCTTGATCGAAGACTGGTCCTATCCTCTGGGGGGAAGGTGGTCCTCTTCAGCGGAACATGCAGCTTTGGGAGAGACACACAGGGATCGGTGAAGGAGTAGGGGGAAACCCGTTTAACCAGTCAAATCAGCTGAATCAACCCTGGTGATCAGTGGGTGACATGTCAAAGCCAGATTGTCCTCACATCTGGCTGTTGCCATTTTTTAATTTGACAATCTAAAGGAAAGCAGGTCAGGTATTGCACCTTTTAAAAATTCTAGTGCCACACTAGTTGAAAATAGCTGGATTAGGTAAGTGGGAGTATCCCTTTAGATTTTGCTTTGCTTTTACTTCTGTTAAGAATCCTTTTGGTAGCCTAGTTCTGGACCATTTTTATATTAATTTCTAAGTTTAGAGGTTCATAGATAACATGGGCAGTGAAAAATTTGAACCCCAAACTTGGTGTGACGAGCTAACCTGTGGTTTGAATTCTTAGAGGAGTAATACTTCTTCCAGTTACCAATCCAAACTGAGTAGACATTCTGTCGTTATTGACTCCCCACACCAGTGAGCTGACTTTTTCTAGTCTTTTGTTGCAAGTATTGGAAAGTTTGGCTGTGCAGGGGTCTCAATGATAGGACCTTGTCTTCTGTCCTCCCTGGGAGCATCAAAAAACAAACCTGGTTGTCAGTTATCCTCTTTCTTTCTGGTCCTTAGTAATTTCCTCTTTTTTTCTGAGTTCAGCAGTGCATTTAAAAAGTATTTTTTGTTGTGTTTAAACCATTATTTCTAGATATTTATATTGGGATTTTCACATTTAGTCCATGATTTTGTCACAACAAAAGTTTTTATATCATATCAAAGTTTACAATATTCCTATTCTCTTTTAATTTATATATTGATTGATTTTGAGAGAGAGAGAGAGAGAGAGAGACATCGATTTGTTGTTTCACTTACTTATGCATTCATTGGTTGATTCTTGTATGTGCCCTAACCGGGCATTGAACCCACAACCTTGGTGTAATGGGACAACATTCTAACCAACTCAGCTAGCTGACTAGGGCTGTTTATTTTGTAACTATAATAGTGCTATTTCATGCCTTGTCCTCAGTTAATTATAATAATTGAAAAACCATTAGACATTCTTTATAGTATTAGGAATTTATACTTACAATAGGGTAATATGCAAATTGGTCAGGACGCTGTCACATAAGGACTGAACAGCAAGAGTGTGGGGCAGCGAGCTACCTGCGGCTGAGAGCTACAGGAGGGCGGGGCAGTGGGTGGAGAGCTACAGGAGGGCGGGGCAGTAAGCTACGTGCTGCAGAGAGCTACGAGCAGTGGTGGGTGGGGTGGCCAGCTGAGGCAAGCTGCTATGAGCTACTCGCACACGGATTCGTGCACAGGGCCACTAGTGTCTACAGTATATAGTTGTTGCAGAACCAAGTAGCATGTTTGGCACATTGAGGAGGAGATGCAGTTTTCAAACTATCCAACTCAAAGAATGCTTTAGGTGACAGAATGGTATGGATTTGTTTTTCCTAGACACTTGGATTGCCTTTTATGTTTCTTTTGGCAAGAGATCCATGTGCTTACATTTTATTAAGAACTTCAGAGTTCTTACTGTTTTTGATAGCCACATTATTTAGGGTATTTATCTCAGAGTCCTCTGACTTCTTGTTGTAATTTGGAATTATTACTCTTTGGACCTGCCATCATCCTGTAATTTCTTTTCACTTCTGTTTATTGGATCCTTTATCTATACTAATAAAAGGATAATATGCTAATTAGACCAGATAGACTTGACATATTCCGGACGTCCTTCCTGACACAGCTGGGGCCCAGGCAAAGCGGCCTGGGTGCCTGTGGCCAGCCAGAGGGAAGGAAGCCCAGGTCCCAGTTGCCTGTGGCCGGCCAGAGGGAGGGAAGCCTGGGTCCCAGGTGCGGGGGCCGAGGCAGAGGCAGTTAGGGGCGACCAGGCAGGCAGAGTGGTTAGGGACAATCAGGCAGGCCAGGTAGGTGAGTGGTTAGGAGCCAGGGGTCCCGGATTGTGAGAGCGTGCAGGCTGGGCTGAGGGACCGCCCCCCCTACACAAATTTCGTGCACCGGGCCTCTAGTTTGTATATATTTCCTCATGTGAAAGAGAGGAGCTTGCTCACACACATAAAATCAATCAAGTAAATTCCTCAACAGATATGTGAGAAGCAACTTGTTTTTCTTTTAATTAAATCTTTATTGTTGAAAGTATTACGAATGTCCCCCTTTTCCCCTGTTGACCCTGTCTACCCCTCCCCCCGCCCCCAAGGCCTTTACCACCTTATTGTCTGTGTCCATGGGTTATGCATAAATGCATGCAAGTTCTTTGGTTGATCTCTTCCCACCCACCCATCCTCCCCTGCCTTCTTGAGATTTCACAGTCTGATTCATGCTTCTGACTCTGGATCTATTTTGTTCATTAGATACCACATATGAGTGAGATCTTGTGATACTTGTCTTCCTCTGACTGGCTTAGTTCGCTTAGCAAAATACTCTCCAGGTCCCTCCAAGAACTTTCTTTTTTAAATCCTCACTGGAGGATAACTTTTTCATTGATTCTAAAGAGAGAGGAAGGGAGAGAGGGAGAGAAACATTGGTTGCCTTTCATAGGCACCCCAATCTGGGAATGAACCCACAACCTGGGTATGTATCCTAACTGGGAATTGAACCTGAGCCCTGGGGATGACACTATAACCAATTGAGCCACACAGGCCATGGCGTAAGAAGCAACTTTGAATCTGGCAAGGTGATTGTTTTTGCCTTCACACTAGATTAATAGTTTGATTAGAGTATAAAACTCTATATTATTTTCCCTCAGAGCATTTTTAGCTTTTCTGTGGGAAGTCTAATGCTAATCTAATTCTTGTTTCTTTGTAGGTTACTCCCTCTTTCCTTTGTTGGAAACTGAGGATTTTTTGGTAAAGTGTTGCTCATTCTTAAAAAAGAAAAAAAATGTTGCTCATCCTGACATTTTAAGATTATCAGAACATAACTGATGTTCTTACTAAAATCAAGGGGTAAAAACAAACATACTTGTAATAGCACTATTAAATCTAGGGAGAAAAGGTTAGTGTGGCAAAAAGTTATAAAGAGTATATGGTTCTGAAAACTATTTTGTTTTAGTTACAATGACAAATTTGAAATAATATTCTTAAATATAGAAGGAAAATTAGGTGGTTTTTGGAAATACCTCTGTTAAAATAATTTGGAATGATCAAAAATAACCACTTAGCAGTTTGCTTCTTTTCTTTTAGTTTAGTCAGTTCTGTTTTATGTTATCTCTTAAAATCTAATGTTGTAGTAAGTAGGACCATATACTTCACTGATTTTTTTGCTAGCAGCAGGTACCAATTATTTTACAATCAAAAGTGCTGTATTACCCAAATAATTAGAACTTGCCGGGAGTAGATCAAGTTAGGAGAGGTTCTTTTAGGAACACAGCCTTAATCAAACTCTGAATTCATTTGTAATTTTGATAGTTGTGGTGAGGCTCAATTGGGAAATTGAGTTGTGTGGGGAGAGTTAATTCAGTGAAGTAATTCATACCAATTTTATGGCTAGTAAGCAGTGCTATGATTCTTGAAAAATTCTTTTAAAAAAAGGTATAATTTTGATTTATTTGCACTGGACAGCTATTGTTGTATTGGCTGTTGTCATTTTTTAAATTTGACGGTCTAAAGGAAAAAAAGGTCAGTGCCCCGACTAAATAATTAGGTAATGCATGTTTTAAAAATTATTGCGGCACACTGGTTGAAAATTGCCGATTTAGATCTGTTGACTATTTATCCGTTTCATATAAGCCTTATTTTATCCAGGTAACTTTTATTAAAGAAAATAAATATATAATAAATATAATGGCCTTAAATACAGAAATAAGGATGCTGAGGAGTATGGTTTAGGATAAAGTCAAGGGCCTACTTAAATTATACCCACTCCTAAATTGATCTCTCAGCTAGGAATTGATTCCTAAAAGAGCAACTGTTAACTGATGGGACGCATAATGGAATTTCTCAGTTGAACGGGGATTTTAAAGAGATGGTTAAATACCATACAATTGCTTATTACCCTATTGTGTACCTTGTATGTTGTTATTTGATGCAATTTATTATTAGTTTTAAGAAACAGAGTTTACTTTTCATTTGATATTACTTACTGTTTATCTCTCTTCTCCTCCGTCCCCTAGAATCTTTTTCTTTAAAGGTATTTAATTTGGGTTAATAGTGTATTTTTTTCCCTCCTTTACACGTTAGGGTAAATATATTTAAATATCTATGCATACACAGTAATTTAAAATCCTTAAAAGGTCTTATTCGGATGATTGATTTTTGTTGCATTGGCAGAGTGAAGATAGTCCAAGTCCCAAGAGACAGCGCCTCTCTCATTCAGTCTTTGATTATACATCAGCCTCACCAGCTCCCTCACCACCAATGCGACCATGGGAGATGACATCAAATAGGCAGCCCCCTTCAGTTCGACCAAGTCAACATCACTTCTCAGGGGAACGATGCAACACACCTGCACGCAACAGAAGAAGGTTAGTTGATTACAATTTATTTCTTAAACTTTCTTCCATTGGTAGATTTGTGTGTGTTTCTGAACGCATTTTATAAACACGTCAACATGGATGTACTTGTACACTCAAACATGAAAAAATGATATTATAAGTTTAGACTTCTACATTAGATTGTGAGAATTCATTTAGCTTGTGGTCAACAGAAAAAAATTGAAAGAGGCTAAAGTGATTTATCTAAAATCAATTCATACCATTATATATTAATTCAATTACCTTATGGTTGAAGACTTTTTTCAGGCCAGCCTATAATCCTGAATATGGAAAAAGGCATTTTATCTTTCACAATAGGAAGAGGGTTAAGGAAATCCTAGAAATGAGTTACCTCTTCTCCACTCTATTGCCATTTCTTCTGTATCTCCCAAGGCAATTGGGAGCGTAATTAGCTTTTTTATAAAAGTGTGGACTCTGTATGAAAAGTGATTGGTGTTTAGTTCAACTCTCAGTCCTCTGTCCTCTCTTTCTTGGGACTTGGACTTTGCCTTTCCTTTCTAGGGGCATACATTTCTTCCTGAGCTTCTTCCTCTTTGGTTGTTGTCTAAGGTCATACGTTTCTTCTTCCAGTGAAATAGTGCATCTTTAGGGTGGGACAACTGTTTGCATGTTCCATTTGTTGATAACCTAAGAAATATTGTTAAATCTTTAGTTAGGAAGACTTTATGGGTGGAATGTTTGTATCTCTTCAAAAGCCTAGGAGTGCAATTGCTAGGTCATAGGAAATGCTCTGGACTAGAAAGGGTGTGTTAGAAGTGTCTGTTTTCCACATGGTAGTAGAAGCGAGCTATGAGTTCTCAAATTGAAGAAAAGTATCATGCTCTACATTCATGGTAATGCAAAGGAGGGATGGGGGAGCACGTATCTAGAAAACCAGGTACCCATAAGCCTATATTCTACCCGGCATTGTGTTACTCTCCTTAGTCCATTCTCTCTTTAATATTCATTGTAGGGTAGCTATAATCTTAGCTGCCATATTTTCTTACAGAAGCAGGCTGTGCAAACAGATGCAATATTTAACAATAGTCTAGCATAATTTCAACTACAAAGATGAGCACGTAGAAAGGAAATTACTAAACATTTGAGGAAAACCCAACAATGAAAGAAGAGCACTAAACTCAATAAAACCAAGAACTTGAAGAAACAGAACAAACAAAATAGACTTCGAATAAGTAGAATATGAAAGAGATGCAAGAGCAGATTGATTTTATAAAAATCCACTAAAATTCTTATTGGTAAAATTAAAAACTCAATAAATGGGCAGAAAAAGTGTCTTCATTTCTGGAATATCAAGTGGAGGAATCTTCCCAGAATGTAGTGTAAAAGGGCAAAACGGAAAATGTGGGAAAAAAGGTTTTTATATAGCCCTAGCTGGTGTGGCTCCGTTGGTTGGAGTGTTGTGCCATGCACCAAAGGGTGTCAGGTTCTATTCCTAGTCAGAGAACATTCCTGGGTTTTGGGTTTGATCCCCAAGTCAGGATGTGTATGAGAGGCAACTACTAATCCTCTGTATCCTGTCCAGTAATGCATAACCTCAAGCAGATCCTGAGAAAACATCAGACAAACCCAAGTTGAGGGACATTCTAAAGAGTAAATGTCTATGTCTTCAGAGGTTTCAAGGTCATGAAAGATAAAGAAAGACTGAGAAAATGTAACAGATTGGAGAAATTAAGTTGAGAAACATGACAACTATATGTAATAAGATCCTGCATTGGATTTCAAAACAGTGATCAGGGGCCATTGGTAGAAAAACTGATAAAATCTCAATACATCTTGTTCATTAATTGATGGTGTGATAATGAAATTTATTTCTTTTGATAATTTTTCTAAGCTAATGGAAGATATTAGCATGAAGGAATGCTGGTTGAGGGTTTTGCAAAAACTATATTAAAATTATCTCAGAAACAACATTTTAAAAGTGAGTTTATAAGGTGGATGGCATCTTAAATTCAATGAAGTACAATATATAGGTTTTGAAGGAAAAATGCAAAAAAAAGAGATATGCTAATAATAAAAATGGAAGAAGCAATTCATGTAGCAATAACCTGGGGGATGGTATCAAGAGCACTGCTGAGGAGTTAATGCCACAGAGGAGTGTTCCTTGTTTTCTCTAAGATTGAGCAGTTGGGAGTGAGAGAAAACAAATTTAGAGGTGCAAAGTGGAACAATTGAGAGAAAGGTGACATTAGTAAAGATTGCTGAGGTGGATGTGCAGCTGTGTCTATGAGGGGGTTGTTTAGCCTCTGTTACCAATACTATTGAGTACATTATAATGAGACCTGCCGCTTTTTCAAATTGCATTGGTGCTGAGCCATTGTAAAAAGCAGTTGAGATAAATTGTGCAATTGTAGGAAAATAGAAAATTAAAGTCTAGTCAAAATACTTGTTAAATCTGTGTTAAACTATGTAGATGTCTAGTGCATGGAGAGTAAAAGTGATTTCCTTCAATAATCAGATTCTAACTGAAAATCCTGTGTATTAATGGAATATTTATGCTGATACTATCAGTCATTTCCATTCTCAGCATTTACTCAATTCTGTTATATTTGTAGTTGTCAACAAATGTTCTTTAGTTATTTCATGAATTTTCTACTTATTTTAAAAATTGTCATTTTGGGCATATAGGAAATATATCTTTCTGTATGTTTTAGACAAAAGTTAGGTAAAAGTTCCCATTAGGCATATGTGAAATGAATACTGACAAAAGTATGCAGATTAAATTTTGTTATATAATGCTTAGAAAATAAAGGGAGAAAAATAATAGGTTAAAACAATATGAAATTGCTGATATTTGATCATTTTTGTCTATAAACAAGCAATTTCATGCAATTAAAAAAGTGACAGTAGTTAGCTATTGATTTATAAATACTTTCAGAGTTGAATACCTATTTTATTTTCATTATTTTTAATTCAATGAAGTACAATATGTAGGTTTTGAAGGAAAAATGCAAAGTTATTTGTATATTATATATATACATTGTAATGTATATGTAATAAGCTGATGGTTGCCAGAGGGGAAGGGAGTAAAATAGAGGGCAAAAAAGGTAAAGGAGAATAAGAAATACAAATTTCCAGTTTTAAAATCAGATCACGGGAATGTATTGTATGGCAACAGGGAATAATAGTCAAGAGTATTGTGATAGCCGAAACCGGTTTGGCTCAGTGGATAGAGCGTCGGCCTGCGGACTGAAAAGTCCCGGGTTCGATTCCGGTCAAGGGCATGTACCTTGGTTGCGGGCACATCCTCAGTGGGAGGTGTGCAGGAGGCAGCTGATCGATGTTTCTCTCTCATCGATGTTTCTAGCTCTCTATTCCTCTCCCTTCCTCTCTGTGAAATATCAATAAAATATATTTAAAAAAAAAAAATCCACAATAAGAGAAAATTAAAAAAAAAAAAGAGTATTGTGATAGCTTTGTACGTTGTCAGATGATTACTATAAACTTATAGTAATAATTTCTTTAAGTGTTTAAATGTTGAATAACTTGTGCACCTGAAATAAGATAACATTGTATATTAACTATATTTTAATTTAAAAACATATTTTATTTACATGGTAAGTTTTTATAGGTGATGGGGAACTATAGCAATTATTTTACACTCAAGCTTACCTTAGCATAAATTACTGATGGATTTTAAAAAGAGGCAATACAGAATCCTGATACATCACATCATTAAACATTATAATGACCTTTTTTATATTTGCTGTTAACAGTCCTCCTGTCAGACGCCAGAGAGGAAGAAGGGATCGACTGTCTCGACATAATTCCATTAGTCAAGATGAAAATTATCACCATCTCCCTTATGCACAGCAGCAAGCAATAGAGGAACCTCGAGCCTTCCACCCTCCGAATGTATCCCCCCGTCTGTTACACCCTGCTGCTCACCCACCACAGCAGAATGCAGTAATGGTTGACATACATGATCAGGTATCCTATATAATAAGAGAGGAATATGCTAACTATCTGTTACGCCCCTGGGGCGTAACGACCAACCATATAACAAACGGATCTGCAGGAGGGTGGGGCAGCAAACTACAAGCGGGCAGCGGAAAGCTACAGGAAGGGGCAGGGCAGCGGCTGTAGAGCTATAGGAGGGCGGCAGCGACCTACTGGTGCACGGATTCGTACACAGGGCTACTAGTAATGACAGAATGTCCAAGAAATACAGATGCTAAAAGTTGGTGGCAGTTTATTGAAGTTATTTGTATTTTATTGTAAATTTCTTATAGTTTTATCTAAAAGGAAACAGTTTTACCTAATAAGAAGCAAATTTAGACAAGTTCATTATTCATAATAATAAAAGTATAATATGCTAATTAGATTGGACGTCCTTCCAGACGACCTTCCGGATGAAGCTGGAGCTGCAAGGGAAGCCTGGGTCCTGGGTGCCTGCCGGCGTTCAGAAGGAAGCCCGGGTCCTGGGTGTCGGAGGGAAGCCTGGGTCTTGGGTGCCAGAGGGAAGCCAGTGCTGGCAGCCAGGGAAAGGAAGGCCTGCCTACTCTTGCATGAACTTCATGCATCGGGCCTCTAGTCTGTATACATAAAAGCCAAAGCGACCAATTGACCATTTGACAGGTCGACCAGTAGCTATGATGCACACTGACCACCAGGGGGCAGATGCTCAATGCAGGAGCTGCCCCCTGGTGGTCAGTGTGCTCCCACAGCGGGAGCGCTGCTCAGCTGACCAACGGGCACCAGACGCAGGGCTCATGGCTGGTGAGCCTACCGGCCATCTGCCACGGTCCAATCCCTGCAGGCCACGCTAAGGGACCCCACCAGTTCCTAAATCCATGCACTCGGCCTCTAGTTTTTTATAAGGATTGAAATGTAAATTCTACACAGCTTCCCTTGGAAGAAAGTTGTACTTTAAAAAATTAGGATCAGAATGCTTTGAAAAATCAATAAAATTGTGAGCTTGGTTAAGAAACAAAGGACAAATGTAAAGAAGAGTAGGAATAATTAAAAGACATATATCCACACATGGGAAACATTCAAAGAATTTTGTCCAGTTGTAAAATGAAAATAGTACCTATTTCATAAGGGATGTTGGGGGAATTAAGAGTTAATCCGTTTTGAAGCACTTCAACTAGTACAAGTATATTGTACTCAAGTATATTACTTCATTACTAACTATGATAATGAAATTCTATATATAACCCAGGGGTGGTGATGCGGGGAGAGACAAAAAAAAGCAACAACTTAAAGTTCAAAAATTGACTCAAGAATAATAGGAAAATTAGAATTACCACAGTAGTGTGAAGGCTAATTAGAGATTACCATTAAAAAGGCACAGTGACCAGATGGCTTCACAGCTGTTTTCTCTAACCTTCAAGGAACACTTATTTTAATAATATTTAAATGATTCCAGGCTTTTTTTTTTTAAGGTAATTTTTGTCATGATTTTATGAAACCAGCATAATTCTAATACTAAAGCAAGTAAAAGTGGGAATCCCCTCAAAAAATAGAAAGAACCCTCAAATACATAGGACTTTCTCAGCAGACATTTAGAAAACAGTCTACCTATGTATCAAAAGAATAATAACCTATGACCAAATAAGATTTATTCCCAAGTAGAGAGGATCATTTAATATGAAAGTACATTACATCAACAAATAAGAGAAGAAAAACCATACATGATTATATCAAAAGATGTTGAAAAGTCAGTTAAATAGTAATAAAAACTGATAGTCGGCTCATTGACTGAAGGGTCACAGGTTCGATTCTGGTCAAGGGCATGTACCTCTTACCTTGTACCTCAGTTGCAGGCTTAATCCTCGGCCCTGATGTGTGTCTCTCACATCAGTGTTTTTTTCTCTCTCTCTCTGTCTCCCTCCCTCCACTCTCTAAAAATCAGTGGAAAAAATATCCTCAGGTAAGGATTAAAACAACAACAAAAATTTAATAAAAACTAGAATAAAATAAAATAAGGAAATTACTTAAGCAAAACTAACAGCAAGTATCCTAGTTGGTGAGAGACAAATCGGCAACTACAGAGATACTTTACTCTGTCCATTTTTATTTAATGCTATAGTAGAAGTTCTACCAAATGCAGTAAGATAATGTAATAAATGGATATAAAAAATTGAAAGAAATAATTGTATCTTTCTCACTTTCTGATATGGTGCCTAAATACAAATTAAATGTACAGAAAGTAGGAACTTACATTGATCAACTGATGAGTAGATAAAATATGTTGTATCCATACAATGAATATTACTAAAAAAATAATAAAGTACTAATTCATGCTACACCATAGGTTAATGTTGAAAACATTCTAAGTAAAAGAAGCCAGTCATGGAAGGCCACAGATTGTAGAGTCTATTTATATGAAACTAGTGGCATGAAATTCGTGCATGGGGGAAGGAAGGGTCTGGGGGGGAGGGACTCCCTTAGCCTGGCCTGCACCCTCCAATCTAGGACCCCTCGGAGGATGTCTGACTGCTGGTTTAGGCCCAGTCCCACAGGCAGTCAGACATCTCTCTCACAATCCGGGACCACTGGCTCCTAATCGCTCACCTGCCTGCCTGCCTGATCGCCCCTAACCACTCTACCTGCTGGCCTGCTCGCCCCCAACTGCCCCCCCTTCTGGCCTGCTTGCTCCCAACTGCCCCCCCCCACCGGCCTGCTCTCTCTCAACTTCCTCTCCCCCCCACCGCCAGTCTGATCACCCCCAACTGCCCTCCCCTCCTGGCCTGATCACCCCTAACCGCCTCTGCCCTGCCATAATGGCTTTGTCCAAAAGGACGTTCGGGAAGGTCTCCCAGTCTAATTAGCATATTACCCTTTTATTAGTATAGACTAGTGGCCCGGTGCATGAAATTGTGCATGGGGGGGGGGGGGCGTGTTCCCTCTTCCCGGCCTGCACCCTCTCCAATCTGGGACCCCTCAGGGGACCCCTGTGGGATCGAGCCTAAACCAGCAGTCAGACATCTCTCTCGCAATCCGTGACCGCTGGCTCCTAACTGCTCACCTGCCTGCCGGCCTGATTGCCCCCAATTGCCCCACCCCCCATCAGCATGATCGCCCCAACTGCCCCCGCCTTCCGGTCTGATCACCCCTAACTGCCCCCCCCCTGCCGGCCTGCTCGCCCCCAACTGGCCCTACCTGCCAGCCTGCTCACTCCTAACTGCCCTCCTCTCCTGGCTTTATTGCCCCTAACTGCCTCTGCCTTGGCCCCGCCACCATGGCTTTGTCCGGAACGATGTCCAGAAGGTCTCCCAGTCTAATTAGCATATTACCCTTTTATTAGTATAGATGTCTGGAATAGGCAAATTCATAGAAATGGAAAGCAGGAATAAACAGTGATTGCTTATCATTAGTAGAAAAGTACAATAAATAATTTCTTCATACAATGAAATATAATATTACAAGAAATTAATCAGAATTCTGCCAGGAATGTGAGCAATATCTGCAAGAAATTGAGCAAGAGAAGCAAAATTGAGGACAGTGTTATGTCCCATGTTGTAAAGCATGACAATTAAATATGCATATGTTGGACTATATATGAACACAAAGAAAAATAAGAAGTATATACTGGACTTAGGTTGTATGTACTAAAGTGAAGGGAATGAGAAGGTGGTTAAGGATGAAATCAGAGAAAAGGAAAAGACCACATTTCAGAAAAGATGAGATCTCATTTAAGACAAATTATGTGTTGGGTGTATATATTAAGAAGTGAAATAATTATATATGTAAATATTAGAACAACCTAAGATGTTGAAAATCTAAACCAATAGCTGTGGCAGGAATCTATATATATATCTATATATATAAAAGGCTAATATGCTAAGTGTCTGACTGTTTGACTGGTAGCTATGATGCACACTAACCATCAGGGGGCAGATGCTTCAACCAGTAGGTTAGCTTGCTGCTGGGGTCCAGCTGATTGGGACTGAGTGAGACAGGCCGGATACACCCTGGAGCCCTCCCATGGTCCCTCCCACCACACCCCACCCCCTCGGCTGGCCAGCCTCCTGCGTCTCTCCCCGGCCCTGATCGTGCACCGGTGGGGTCCCTTGGCCTGGCCTGCGCCCTCTCACAATCCGGGACCCCTCGGGGGATGTCAGAAAGCCTGTTTTGGCCCGATCCCACCCACAGGCCAGGCCAAGGGACCCCACTAGTGCATGAATTCGTGCACCAGGCCTCTATTAGAAAATATTACAATAATTAATAAATAATAAAAGAATAAACTTTTGCTTAAAACTGTAAACTTACTTTTTGTAGGAAACTACAAAAACTACACTTAAACTGCATTTAGATTAAATAGAAGATAGTGATAGAAAAAAATTTGTTCTTTAAAAAATGGTAACATTTTTTTCTTTATTGTTGAAAGTATTATAGATGTCCCTGTTTGTTTGTTTATTTCCCATTGACACCCTGCACCCGCCTTCCCCAGGCCTTCACCACTCTATTGTCTGTGTCCATATCTGTAATAATAAAAAGTGTAATATGCTAATTAGACCAGACAGCCAGATGACCTTCAGGACAAAGCCGCAGCTGCCAGGGCCAAGCCCCTTGCATGAATTTCGTGCATTGGGCCTCTGATATGCATATAAGTTCCCTGGTTTTCATTAAAGCATTTAGCAAAAGATAAAACATAGACTGGTGGGGATTTTTTTTTTTTTACACATGACAAGCAATAGGTGCTTATTTCATTTTTTTTAATTAAATTTTATTTTTTATTGAATTTATTGAGGTGACATTGATTCACAAAACCATACAGGTTTCACATGTACAACTCAATAAAACATCTCACACTGCATTGTATGCCTACCACCCAGGGCAATACATTATCCTTTTACCCAGTAATACCTCTGAAACAAATAAAAGCTACTAATATATAAGGATATATATACCGTATTCAATGACATTTTTTTACAACTAGAGGCCCAGTCGTGCACTGGTAGGGTCCCTAGCGGCTGCCGGCTGCCGGCCAGGTACTCCCTCCCGGCTGCCTGCCACCCTTCCCCCGGGAGGCCCACCCCCTGGTCGAACTCCCAGAAGAACTCTGGTCAAGGGGACAATTTGCATACTACGCTTTTATTATATAGGGTAGGATTATATTGGTATTGGCAAAAAGAGTGAAAAGTAGAATGACCATTAGTATAGGAATGATAGGATTGTGTTAAGTGAGTTTACTTGAAATACCTAGCTAGTATCAAAAAAAAAAAAATGATTGCATTTAACTCTGAAGAGATATTTAGAATATTAATTGAAAAATAAGTTGCAGGGTAATACTTCTATTAAAAGAACGAACATGAGAATAATTTGTGGGTAATCATGCTTGTATATGTTTGTATGCTTATGGAGAAAGATGCAGAGTATATGTTATTAACATTGTCATATGACAGGTAGTATGAGAATAAGACTGACCAAAAGAGAAAGAAATTATTTAACTTTTTAAAAATACTATTCTTTATTGTTTCACTAGTTGCAATTAAACAAAAAAATGTTTCCTGTTGTATGTGGCCAGGTATTAGGAGATGGAAGCAGTCATTTCCCCAAATTTTCTCTTTAGAAAAGTTTTCAGCAGTCTAAAAGAGTTAATACAGCATTTCATTTTTTTTTCCTGGATTTTTCAGGATAGCTTTTTGGGAGAAGAGTTTAGTCCCAGTTCTGTGGGCATCATAAACTTCTTTTGAAACAGACAGCTTTTCTATCCAATGACAAATAATAGTTTAGTTGAAACTGTTGGAGAAGTACATTATGAAAATCTGTGCACCTGAGGAGAATCAATAAATGACCAGGTTTATTCAAACAGTTAAAATTCTAACATTTTGCTTTTTTTCCTAATAGCTCCATCAGGGCACCGTCCCTGTTTCTTATACAGTAACAACAGTGGCACCACATGGGATTCCACTCTGCACAGGCCAGCACATCCCTGCATGCAGTACACAACAGGTCCCAGGATGCTCTGTGGTTTTCAGTGGACAGCACCTCCCTGTCTGTAGTGTGCCTCCTCCAGTAAGTCTGTGCACTCCCTCTTTAGAATGGCTAAGTGTGTTATATAAGAAAACAAAATCTAAGAGACTGCTTCTGTAGCTTTTCTTTTTTTTTTTTTTTTTAAATCTTTATTCAGATTATTACAATTGTTTCTCCTTTTTCCCCCTGCTTCTGTAGCTTTTCACTCCCAACTAAAAAAGGCTGTTTTATTGCAATGGCTATCTCAATAGCTTTGTTATAGTAACAGTTTAATAAATTAGCTTTAAAACTTGGTATGTTTTTACATTAATTAAATTATACATATTTGGATATCCTGAAGGTCAAAACATGTTCCTTCATATATCAGCACAGTTTATAATTAAATCTTAATTTAGGTTGGCCTTGGATTATTAACATAGGATATCAGACTAGTTAGTAATAAAGTCTAGTTAGTGATCAGCAGTAATAGTCTCAGCACTTACTGGGTTTTGACAGGTACCTTGAATGCTTGGTCTTTTTATTCCTCACTATAAGAAGCCTGTGATAAAAATGGTATCCCCTATTTTCTAGATGATGAAATGAAAATGACTTGCTTATAGAGACAGTTAGTATGAGAGAACAGAGATTTCCACCCACTTCTTTATGCCTCTTAAACTTAAACTTTATCTTTTAATCTACCAACCCCCATCTCCACTCCCACCCCCAGTCCAGCCTCCTTATTTCACAAATGAGATTGCTGAAATCCAAGGGATTTAAATGACCCATAGGGTCAGTTATGTTTTCAAAGTAAAGTACTTCACTAAATCTATTAATATAACCCTAAACCTTTGTTTGAATGTGAGATTAAAAGGAACACCTATATACAAATACCAAACCACTTTAACATTAATTTACCCAAGCTTGTTTCTCAACCATGGAACCAGTGTGCTAAGTCAGCAGACTTAAAATATTGAGAGACCTTAAATCACTTAGTTGTGAATTGGGCTCCTGTAAATAAAAAAATCTCAGAAATGAAAAATTTCCAAAGAGAGCTTCTTGGAAAGCAGTATCTGCTGCATCTTAAACAAAGGAGAGATACCTCTGCTTTTCTCCCATTTCAAACTTGTTAATAAGACTAAAGTAAAAGTTGGGTGTTTTGACTGATTTGTAAGAACTGTATAAAATACAGAATAATTACTAGTTACCAGTATTTTACTAATAGAGATAAACATACACTAGTATTTCATTGTTAATATAGGTTATTAAAACATTTTGGGCAATATGGCAATAACCTTTCTATCTCACTGTATATAGAGTTGTTGTTTTTAATTATGTATTCTGATACCTTCAACAAAAAAATAACAATTTCTCTTACAGATGCTGCAAGCCTGTTCAGTTCAGCACTTACCAGTACCATATGCTGCATTCCCACCCCTTATTTCTAGTGATCCATTTCTTTTACATCCTCCTCACCTTTCTCCTCATCATCATCCTCATTTGCCACCACCAGGCCAGTTTGTCCCTTTCCAAACACAGCAATCACGATCGGTAGGTATTTCTACTTTCATGTCTTTAATATTCACAGAATGTTTAGACCTAAAAGGTAGATTAATTTAGTAGATGTAAATTATTACCATTTAAAAATTATAACTTGGGCATTCTTCTGGTTCTTTTTTTCTTTTTTTTATTGATTAAGGTATTACATATGTGTCCTTAAGCCCCCCCAGCCCCCATTCATGCCCTCACCGCCCGCCTCCCCCCCCCCCCCCCCCTCCGGTGTCTGTATCCATTGGTTATGCTTATATGCATACATACAAGTCCTTTGGTTGATCTCTCCCCCTTACCATTCTTCTGGTTCTTAAACAAATTAAGGACTTCAAAGACATACAAATTCATATGGATAAATGAACCGAGAATTACCTTGGTTTCTTAAATTTTTCTAGTTATTTTATGTCACTTGTCTGATTTAAATTTGTTCTTTCCTATCTGTAATCTTTCATGAAATAAATGTGAAGAAAAATTCAGGTTTTTTTATGTATTTCTAAAATGGAAAATGAAAATATTATAAAATGGTTTATACTTGTTAGGATGATATTCACTTATGCAAGTAAAGTAACCCTCTTGAGCCTCAGTTGGTTTTATTGGAGGCTTGTTTTTCTATTGTGTTCTCACAAAAAGGTAGATGAGATAGTCTGTTAACATAGATAATTATACCCTGGGACTGGAATATAGCTGAGAGGCATATTATTTTAGGGGTCTGGAGGAGGTAAGTACTGTATAAGTGGAAGGAAGGGCATAGGAAGAAGGCCCACTTGTGTTTTGGACAGGCCAGGTTGAACATCTGAATCATCATGCATTAAGAAAATAGGAAAGAGAACATATGGAAATGATTAGAGTGGAAGATTTTAGCCTTGTGAAAGGAACTGCAGCATTATTCCTAATAGCCAACAAATAGAAACAGTGCAAATGTCTATCAAGTGATAATGAATAAGCAAATATGGTGTATCTATACAGTGGATTTTAATTCAACCAAAAAAGAGAGTGGGGTATGATACACAAACTATAAGATGGATAAACCTTGAAAACATTATGCTAAATGAAAGAAGCCAGATACCAGAGCCACAGTATTACGTGAGTCTGTATATATGAAATGTCCAGAATAGGAAAATCTATAGAAATGAAGATTAATGGTTGTCCAGAACCTTGGGGAGGATTGAGGAGAAATGGGTAGTAGACCTGACTACTAATGGGCATGGGTTGTGTTTTTTTTTGGAGGGGGGGGAAGAGTGGGTAGGAATGTTCTGGAATTAGTTTGTGGTGAATATACAGACTTACTTATGGTGAATTTTTAGTATGTGAATTATATCTCAGCTATTTTTTTTTAATCCCACATGCTATTGTTTTACATACACTATGTGTTCTATGTGTTACTTGTACATTGTCTCAGTGTTTACAGCACACTTTTGAAATAGGCTACGGATGTGTCAGTTCTATAGATGACAATATTGAAGTTCCAGTTAAGTTAATTTATACACTGAGTGGCCAGATTATTATGTTAATTTATACACTGTGGCCAATTAAGTTAATTTATACACTGAGTGGCCAGATTATTATGATCTCTGAACGCATAATAATCTGGCCACTCAGTGTATATCCTATATAATAAAAGGCCAATATATGCAAATTGTCCCCTCAACCAGGAGTTCGACCAGCAGGCAGGCCGGCCAACCGCCCATGTCCCCTCCCCCTGGCCAGGCTGGCCAGATCCCACCATGCACGAATTCATGCACCAGGCCTCTAACACACACACACACACACGCCAGATTATTATGAATTCAGAGATCATAATAATCTGGCCACTCAGTGTATAAGTCACATTGATTAGTGACAATGCCAAGAATCTAATGCCAAAGCCCATAAGCTTTCTACTGCAGCATAATGCCTACTGTATCTTATGTCATTTAGCTCTGGTTTTGATTTATAAATAGATATACACCATGTTCAATTTCATGTTAAGATTTAAGTGTCTGAAAATCCTGTGAGTAGTAGGTCATTGTATCCTATGTGTTGTAATTTTAGTCATGCAGTTGGCTTACTACATGACTTTTTGCCTTTTCTTCTCTTAAGAGAAGATTGAAATAGTAAAATAAATGTATCTTTTAATTGATATGTTTAGTCAATTAAATGGAAATACTTAATGACATATTTCAAAAACTTTCTTACTGAAAGTCAATTAAAGGCAGGAAGGTTTTACTATGTCTGTGTGTCACATGTATGAATTTAGGTTCATGTCATCAAGAAACGTATAACTTTAAAAATATTGGGGGTGTGTGTGATTTTTATTATTATACCACGGTATCTAAACACTGGAAGTACATTAGTTTGTGTTTTTTTTTTTTCGCCCCTCCCCCCCTTCCCCAGCCTCTGCAAAGGATAGAAAATGAAGTGGAACTCTTAGGAGAACATCTTCCAGTAGGAGGTTTTACTTACCCTTCCTCAGCCCATCCCCCAACATTACCTCCATCAGCTCCTTTGCAGTTCTTAACACATGATCCTTTGCATCAAGAGGTGTCCTTTGGAGTAGTAAGTTTTCATTCAATGTTATTATTTGCTTTGATAACTTGTTTTGAGTTGTTTCAATGTAACTCTACATGTTTAGAATTTTGAATGTATTGTTGAAATCATTGGTGTTGGAAAAGTGTATTTAGAAATATACATGTTTTAAACTAGTCATTGCATCTATGTAAACATTTAAGAAATATTAAATACCACTTGAATAGTAAAGAACTTTATAGGTTGTTTGTTTATTTTTAAGAGACTTTGACATTAAATATTTATAAAGGTAGAATGATCTTAAATTGCCTAAACATTTTTTCTCCTACAGCCTTATCCTCCATTTATGCCCCGGAGGCTCACAGGACGAAGTAGATACCGATCCCAGCAGCCAATACCACCTCCCCCTTATCATCCCAGCTTACTACCATATGTGTTGTAAGTTCTTATTTTAATGAGTTCTACATTTGGCATTCTTGAGATTCTCTTTCTTTTATGAGGATCTTCTATGTGGTGTATAATTTAGAGTGTTAAATATTTGTATTTAATGTTAGTGGTTGGGTATGGGGCTATTTAAGGGTGAAAGAGAAGAGTCAATGACAAGGGAGAAGTGGGGGAAGAAGAAATTTTGAGCCATAAAATAGGTTTACCAAATCTAAAGGTAGGAAAGTTAAAATTTTTGCTACTTTTACAACTGGCATCACTTGCCATCTTATTTGATTATCCAGCTTTGGATGCTGCTGTTTCTCTCAGTGGAAGAGAGAAAGAGAAGTTATTTCTATGCCTTATAAATATTCTGTTAGAGGTCCTGGCTGGTTAGAGCGTCGTCCCAGTACCCCAAGGTTGCAGGTTAGATCCCCGATCAGGGCACGTAAAAGAAGCAACCAATAAATGCATTAGTGAATGGATCAACAATTCCATGTTTTTTAATTAAAAAAAAAATGAAAGGAAAATAAATACTCTGTTAGAATTACGTTTGTAGCAGAAGCACTCATGGGTTAAATATATCTTTATTTCTTTTTCATGTAATGAAGTCCAGAAGTAGACAATTCAGATTTGATTTTTTCCCCCTAGTATATTTTATTGATTTTTTACAGAGAGGAAGGGAGATGGAGAGTTAGAAACATCGATGAGAGAGAAACATCAATCAGCTGCCTCCTGCACACCCCCTACTGGGGATGTGCCTGCAACCAAGGTACATGCCCTTGACCAGAATCAAACCTGGGACCCTTGAGTCCGCAGGCAGACACTCTATCCATTGAGCCAAACCGGTTAGGGCCAGATATGATTTATTTAGCTCCATAACTCTGAGGAATGGTTCTGCCATTGTATGGCTTCCTCTAAAATGGCTCCTCAGGCCCTGGCCGGTTTGGCTCAGTGGATAGAGCGTCGGCCTGCGGACTGAGGGGTCCCAGGTTCGATTCCAGCCAAGGGCACATGCCCAGGTTATGAGCTCGATCCCCAGTAGGGGGCATGCAGGAGGCAGCCGATCAATGATTCTCTCTCATCATTGATGTTTCTATCTCTCTATCCCTCTCCCTTCCTCTCTGAAATCAATAAAGAAATATATTTTTTTTAAAAAAATGGCTCCTCAGGTTCCAGCTATTAAGTCAGCATTCCAGCCAGTAAAAATGAAAGTGGATCTCTCTGCCTACCTGCCTCCTCTCAGGAATACTTCCTAGAAGTTCCATGTATTACTCCTGCCAAATCCCATGGGCCAGAATGTAGTCCTATGTCTATAATTACCTGCTAGGAAAGCTAGGAAATGTCTTTTAGGTCATGTGCCTATTTTACACTATTTTGATCATTGTAGCTCTATTGTAAGTCTTAAATCAGATAGGATAAGTCTCCCAACTTAGTTCTAAAATGATTTAAAGTCTTTTGTGTGAGCCATATAAATTTTTAAATCAAATTAGTTTCTACTTGAAAAAAGGCTTGCTGAGGATTTTGGTAGGAATTGCATGAAATCTATAGATCATTTGGGGAGAAAATTGACTCATAATATTGACTCATCTAGTCAGTTAACTTACACAGTATATCTCTCTATTCTTTTTAAGTTTATCCTTGCAGTATTTTTGCAGTTTTTATTGTGTAGGTCTTGCATATGTTTTGTTGAATTCATTCCAAATATTTTATGTGATTTTATGCTATTGTGAATGATATTTTTTAAGTGTCAGTTTTTGTTTATTGTTAGTGAAGGCAGTTTTTTTAAAGGGTTGCCACTGATTAACCCCAGCCATTTGTCCCTATAGTACTGGTTTTGTTTTTCCTGTTCACTGAAGTAATGTATCAATGCTAGTGTTGGTTATTTTCACTGCAGATCAATGCTTCCAGTGCCACCTGCAGTAGGCCCAACTTTCAGCTTTGAATTGGATGTGGAAGATGGAGAAGTAGAAAATTACGAGGTGAGTAGGTGAACTTGAATTAAGTTGGGGAATATTGTGTGCATAAAAAGCACCGTAATACTCAACTCATTCATCTAATTAAACATTAGTAAGTGAATCCTTTGTACATTTCAAGATATAAATATGTTTGAAAAAAGTGTTCAGCATCCTTAAGGATATTTTGTCATGTACCACACAGCTCTGATTAAAAGACAGACTTTTGGTACTCTATTAGAGTTACATACAACTCCTATGAGAGAATGTAAATGAGAAAACAGTGAATTATAAATTGATGTTCTCAAAGATTTTGCGGAAGCCAGAAGTGTTTGAGTTGATTCTTGAAGGATGGGAAAACTTTTTTTGTGCATAAGGTTGAAGCAGGAAAGTGCTGGATATTCTTGAGGAATTGCATATAGTCTGTGGCTAACGTGAGATTTGATTGGAAAGCTTACCTGGTTGTCCTTGAGTGTCCTGCTAGAGAATGGACAGAATTTTGAATATTATGGGATGAAGGAGCTGCTACATTTTTTGGTGCTATTGGATCTATACTTTTATGAGTCAAAACTCTGCTAGTAGCATGAAGGAATAGATGGAAGAGGTTAAGAAGTTGGTGGTGGGGAAACCTATTTAATAGGTCAGGCAATAAATTATAAAACCATGCAAGTTCCGAACTATAGGATCTGCAAATAGAAAAGAGTACATCTTCAGAGACTTTTTTAACATTTGAATCAACAGTAGAGTTAGGGATGTGAGTGGGAGGGTTGCGAAAGAAGATGCTCTACAAAAACTGTAGTAACAAGGCAGAAGATGACAGTAGGTCAAGTAGATGACATAATCTAATTTAGATGATGTTGATGTTATAGTATTTGAAGTTAGGAATAGGAGGTGCAGTTTAGGGGTTGGAAGGCAAATTCGGATTTGGGTATGTTGAATGTGAGTGACTGTATGTATGACTTGGTTTTGATACTGCCAGCTATCTTTCTCACCCCAGCCTCACTTAGTTTCTATTTATACAGTATGAATACAGATGCTCCTTGGCTTATGATGGGGTTGCGTCCTGATAAATCCATTGTAAGTTGAAAATATCATAAATTGAAATGCATTTAACCTACTGAACATCATAGCTTAGCCTACCTGGTTTCTAATGAATGCATGTCGCTTTTGCACCATTGTGAAGTGGAAAAATCGTAAGCCAAACCATCGTTAATTGGGACATCTGTGCTGGAACACTTTTTTTTTTTTTTTAGGTGAACTGAACCTGGGGAGAGGGAGGAGCGATCTCACACACAAACAATCTTAAAGCATCTTTGTTTTATTTTTTAAATGCATGTGGAAGAGATCAGGCCAAATGCTATATTCTTCTGTAGTTTTCAGAATGCCATTATATCACTTTCTTTCTACATACATAATCACATTGCAGTGTCCTTTGGCTTCCATTCCCAGATTCTTGAGAAAGGGGCTGTAATAATTTCCTGATTTTGTTTCTAGAACACTCTTTATGTTAGTTTTGTACAGAGCGGTAAGGAAAGGAGTTGGTTCTCTTTTAGGTATTCTTTTAGGTACTGAAATTGAGTCTTTTTTCATGCTACTGAAAGGACAGCTTTTCGTTAAACAAATTATATACATATACCAATGGAAAAACTGATACTATCCCAGTGTAGGGAAAATATTTTGTATTTAGCATTGGAATCCTTTCTAGACTGTGTTTTGGATTGAATATGTTTGATCTTCTGCAAAGTCACACTTTAATTCAACCAAGAAAATCTTGCTTGCTTTTCTGGTTTTATCTCAATAGTGTGCACATCTACAGCACTCCCTAGTCCAGAGTACTCACCATTTTTTAGTCTACCCTATACATCTTGCCTATGTGCTTTTACTCCCCTCGATCCTTCTGCCCATTTATTTTCCCCCCTTCCTCTACATTTTGAAACTACTTCTATGAAAGGCATTTCTAGTCCATTATCATATCTAAATGCCCCTCTCCCTCCTTTTTGTTCTTATAAAACCATATGTAGCCGAAACCGGTTTGGCTCAGTGGATAGAGCGTCGGCTTGCGGACTGAAAGGTCCCAGGTTCGATTCTGGTCAAGGGCACGTACCTTGGTTGCGGGCACATCCCCAGTGGGGGGTGTGCAGGAGGCAGCTGATCGATGTTTCTCTCTCATTGATGTTTCTAACTCTCTGTCCCTCTCCCTTCCTCTCTGTAAAAAATCAATAAAATATATTTTTTAAAAACCCATATGTAATAATCATGTCATGCCTTCAGTTATCTTGCCTGCTGGATCATATAAATTTGTTGAGGGCTTGGTTATCATTACATTCTCCTTTCAATAAGGGCTTAATGAACATATTTTATTGAATATAATTGTCATATTTGTGTTAGTTGACCTAAGTGTCCTATTATACAGGAGAGGTATAATAAATATAGATAAGCTATATCATAAATTTTATATGCTAATTGTAATCAGCACCAACTTAACAACTTGTCTAGCATTTAGAAGGACTTAGGGTCATTCATGTTCACAAAGGGGAAGCAATTTTAGGTGACCCAGTTCTCCAAATGAAGCTGTACCAAAATCAGTGTCTGTGGTGTCATTATATTAAAACAGCTATCACAGCATTAGTTATTGAGATTTTTTTTGAGAAATTATTTGTTCATCTCATCTGTCATCATTTCTTTGTTACCCATTCTCTTAACCCTGTGGCAGCCTTTAAAGGGGGAAAGCAGCACACAAAGGGCTGCCTGATTTTAGGATAACGCAAATGAATAATTAGAGTCATTGAAAACTGGGAGAAAGGAGGTACTTGTATAAAACCAGTAAGCATAATAGCTGCAATACGTTGAAACATCAATTATGCTAAAATTCATGAATTCATAGTGATACTTAAAAAAACACACTCAGTGGTCTTATTCATCCTGCACTTGATATATGATTTATACTAACAATGCAATTTGGTATGGGGCAGTTGCTCAGTATGGAAGTATTTCATCTAATAAATGAAGAAAGAATGATAGAATTAAAATATTACCATTTTGCCATCTTTAATGAATAAATGGACCTAGGCAATGTTCCATCAGTGGCTGCTAACATAACAATTAGGTGTGGTGAGCTATGATTGAAATATTCAAATCCACCAATTTATAGAAAATACAGGGGACAAGAAAACTCAAGTCAGGGTGGGGTGGTTCAGTCAACAAAATTCAGACTGAGAATTTCTACAGGCCATTGACCTGTTTTTTCAAAAAATACAAAATTTTAAAAAGATACTTGAGACAACATCAAGCAATGGGAATAGATGGATTTATTTGGATTATGATTTGAATAAACTATTTTTAAAAGTGTTTTGAAAGTAATTGAAACAGACATTTGACAAAGAATTACAAGGTGTGATGATGATGATGATGATGATGATGTGATTTATTCCCTTTTAAAAAATCTTTCCTTTTTTAGGGTGGTGGTGTTCAACTTGGGGATGGTTTTATCCCCAAGGGGATATTTAGCAATATATGGAGACATTTTTTATTGTTACAACTGGGTGGGAGGGTGTTACTGGCATTTAGCAGAGATACTGCTAAACGTTCTACAGTGCACAGAACAGCCCCCCACAATAAAAGTTTATCCAGCCCAAAATGTCAAAAGAGCTGAAGTTGACAGACTGTTTTAAAGATACATACAGAACTGTTAATGAAATAACCATGTTTTAGTTTTGTTTGAAAATAATCTGGTATTTAGAAGTAGAAAGTAATAGGTGAAATAAAATTAGCCATGGATTGTTGAGCCTGGGTAATGGGAATATGGAATTTCATTATACTGTACCTCTTCTTTAGTATGTATTTAAATTTTTCCACAATAAAAGTAGTGTTTTTTTTTAAAAAATTACTGCAATAGAAAAATTTAAAGAAAGTTAAAATATATTTCCTTTTCCATCAACAGGCCCTTTTAAACCTGGCAGAGCGACTAGGAGAAGCTAAGCCACGAGGACTGACTAAAGCAGATATTGAACAACTTCCTTCTTATCGGTTCAATCCTAACAACCACCAGTCAGAACAGACTTTGTAAGTACATTTTTCTGACATCACTCTGTTAAATTTTCTTTTCTACTTTTATGAAACAAAAGCATGAGAGCCATAGATAACTTGATAAAGTAACCTTTATTTCATAATCTTGGCCTATGTCATCTAGTTAGGTAGCAGCTAGTCACATGGGACTGCTTAAATTAAATAAAATTGAAAGTTAAATTTCTTAGTAACACTAGCTAGTGATGCTGTATTGAAATATTTAGAACATTTCTGTCACTTCAGAAAATTTTATTGGACAGTGCTGTTCTGGAATTTTAGGTTGCCCAGAAATTTTATGGTCTCTAATTCCAACTGCAATATTTTGTATATGATTAAAGTCTCATACATGTAAAGTTCGAAGTTTTTACTTAAAGATTCTGCTTATTATAGTATCTTCTTTATAGAAACTCTACTGAGATATAATTCACATTTATAGTGATTCTTAGTATATTCAGCTTTTTGCAACCATCTTCATAAGCAAATTTATACCATTTTCATCACCTCAAAAAGAAACTTGTTATCCATTAGCAGCCATTCCCCATATCTTTCCAATCCTCTTCACCCTGGCACAAACCCCAACTAATTTTTTTTTAAGCTCTATAGAGGTCCCTATTCTGGACATTTCACATAAATGGGCTCATATAATATATGGTCTTTTTAATCTGGCTTCTTTCCCTTAGCTTGTGTTCAAGGTTCATCATGTCATAACTTATATCAGTATTTCATTCCTGTTTATGACCAAGTAATATTTGATTGTATGGATACACTAGATATTGTTTGTCCTTTCCTCAATTGATGAGCATTTGGGTTGTTTCCAAATTTTGTCTAGTATTAATAATACTGCTGTGAACATTTATGTACAGATTTCCCTTGCTCCAAAAGTAGAGTGTTTCATAAACCAAAATGACATGAAGTGAAGAAGCAGTTACCATTAATTTATATGGAAAAATTTTTGAGCATTCATAGCTCCAAAAAATAACCTACCAAATTATACCAAAAAACATAAAACATAAAGTAGCATTAACATACAGTAAAAGCAAGAATTATATGATAAATACAGTTTATACAAAGTAGAAATAACATATGTACAGTATAGTTTAACGTATCAGAATTGGGAAAACTGAGAGCACATTGGAACTGGCCGAGAGGTGGTGGTGATGGTGTGCTGGCTGAGTTATCAGAGGGAGGGGAAATAGGAGGTACAGGAGAGGAAGAGGGTCATCTGTTAACATGTAATTGTTGTCTGACTTCATCATGGGAGGCGGGTCACCACCAGCTACACCTCTGTGCCATTTACCTAGCTATTTTGTTTCTTGTGTTTTCGGTATCTCAAACCATGGCCTACCTGGAAGTCATGAAGATTTACTCCTATGCTTTCTTCTAAGATTTTACAATTTTTAGCTTAGACATTTAGGCCTTTGCTCCATTTTTGAGTTAATTTTTGTGTATTGTGTGAGGTAGTAGTCCAACTTTTTTTTTTTTTTCATAAGACTATCCAGTTCTAGCACCTCTTTGTTGACTATCATAGTACTTTTTTAGTATTAACACATTGCAAATGGATCACAAGAATTGTCGTGTTTTCTGTTCTAAGGCTTGTGGCCAATCACAAGAATACTTATAAGATATTAGCTTATAAGAACATGTAATAAATAACTTCAGAATGCAGTGGGTATTTAATTTTAAAGCGTGCCATTAACATTTACGTAAAACATTTTTTGTACTCATTCAATAGAAACTTATCTGGCCACTGGGTAAAGCTAGCAATGAAAGTACTGGTCTGCAGTATGTTAAGACTAGCTTGGGCCCTAGCCGGTTTGACTCAGTGGATAGAGGATTGGACTGTATACTGGAGGGTCCTGGATCGATTCCAGTCAAGAGCACATGCCCAGGTTGTGGGCTCAATCCCCAGTGTGGGGTGTGTAGGAGGCAGCTGATCAATGATGCTCTGTCATCATTGATGTTTCTATCTCTCTCCCCCACTCCCTTCCTTTCTGAAATAAAAAAAATAAAAAAAAAAGACTAGCTTGGATGTTAAACCAGAGATTTTCCTGATGATCTCTCAGTGAAGAAAAGCACTTTTACTACATGTGTTAATATGATTTTGTGTGTGTGTCTTAAAATTTAAATGACATTTTGATAAGGAAGATGGTAAGTGGTTTTTTGGGGGGGGGGGCTTCAGTGGTCATAACAAAACAGAAAACCACTTGGTTTTATGGTTAAATGACCTTTTTGCTTTTTTTTAGGTGTGTAGTATGCATGTGTGATTTTGAGTCAAGGCAGCTACTTAGAGTTTTACCCTGTAACCACGAGTTCCATGCCAAGTGTGTCGACAAATGGCTTAAGGTAAAGTGATGGCATCTGAGAAGAGAATAACATTGAGTTTTCTTTTTATTGAGCATGGTTTCATGTAGAGTAAGTCCGTCATTGGTGGAGGGTGGGTAAGGAGGTAAGATATTTGAGTAATACATTTCAAACACAGCTTTCAATATGATTTCTAAAAATGAAGAGAAAAGGCCAGCAAAAATGAACTATAATCATCATCATGGGAGTGATTTTGTAAAACCTGAAAAGTGGTTATCTGTCTTTCATAATGAGTACTAGAGGCCCAGTGCACGACATTCGTGCACTGGGGAGTGGGGGGTGTCCCTCAGCCAGGCCTGCGCCCTCTCGCAGTGCAGGACCCCTTGAGGGATGTCTGCCTGCCGGCCCAGGCCCAATCCCCCCTTGCAGTCTGGGGCTCTCACAGTCCGGGACCACTCATTCCTTACCACCCACCTGCAGTGGCGGGAGAGGATCCCACCACTGCCACCGCACTCACCAGCCTTCTGGCTGAGCGGCGCTCCTGCATTGAGCATCTGCCTCTGGTGGTCAGTGCGAATCGTAGCAACCGGTCGTTCTGCCATTTGGTCAATTTGCATATTAGGGTTTTATTATATAAGGATGTCCTAACTTTCTCATGGTATATAGGGGTAAGGCCTGGGTTCATTAGGCCAGTTTCCTGTGTTTAGAAGGGGACCTCACTGGAGCTCCTTTGTCAGAGATTTACATGGAAACAAACCTCTAGTGCTTTTAATTCTGACCCTTTTTTTCTTTTGTAGATATTAAAAAAAAATTTTAAGTCCAAAGGACACAAATTAGTTTATGTTGTGTGGGAATTTTTTAGAATATTCTCATTAGAAGATAATAATATTGGGTTAGATAACTTCCCAGTTTGGTGAGGAAGACAGATGAGCACAGATTAAGGGTACCCAGTTTAGCCCAAACTGAATCCTGAAGGTGAAGAGTCTGAACTTTTTAAAAAAATAAAGCATTAAATAAGCTCAACCCTGACATGTGAGAAGAGAGATCAGAAAACCACAGGTTTCATGTGGCTGATAACTAGTGTACGCTAGTGGCAAGAGAAGAGACAGATGTTCGGAAATGTAACCAGTGACCAGCTTATTGTGAAGTCACTGTGAAGTGGAGGGAGTTTGGGCTTGATATCTTGAAAGTGATGTGGAAGAGATATGAGTGAGATTGTATGTTAGAAAGATCACTGGCCATTGTTTAGAGAATGAACTACAAGGAATAATTTCTGAGAGGCAGGAAGATGGAATAAGGATGTTCTGAGCCATACACAGCACAAATAGTGGCAATTAAATGAAAAGAAAAGGACTGATTTGAAAACTATTATAATAAAGAAATTAGAGTATTTGATGAATAATGGATTATAGAAAGAGAGCAGGTGATGCCTATGTTGCTGGCTTTAGCAACTCAGCAAATGGTGGTGTCATTTGTTGAGATGGAGTATTTTAAGCCAGTTAATTAAATTTGTCTGAACTGGTGATGGATAATGTTGTCTATATGGTGAAGTAGACCCTTTAAAAAAATCAAAAATAAAACCAAAAAAATCAATCATAGGTTATTCGTTTTTTTAGATTTAATGGGGTATTTTTTAAAAGACTTATTAAATGATTGCTTTGTACCCTCTTCAAAGAACAAAGAATATAGAAACTATATGGGAAGTAAGAGTTCCATTGCTTTTAATATGTTTCATTGTGTAAGTCACAATTCAGACAAGTTTTCTCTTTTGTGTTTTAGGCAAATCGTACTTGCCCAATTTGTCGAGCTGATGCTTCAGAAGTGCATCGGGATTCAGAATGACCAACCTAAGAGCACAAATTTAGTTTGGGTTCCTCATCACATGTATATACGGACTATCCATTGAACTTAATCTGTGTGGCTTCCAGCCCTCCCTTTACCAAAAGGGGCAATGGACCTTTCTTTGCACTGTGTGACTTAATCAACTATAAAAGCTTACAATTAGTCTTCATAATTATGGGATTGTTATACTAACCGTGTGATTGGAACTCCAAAGACTTTTTCTTTAGCTTAATTTTGTGTGTGCACTAACATTCCCTGGTTTTTGTGTGATCATTCCGAGTGTTGCTGCAAGATTACAGTGGACGTGATCTTTTAGCATGTGCTTTTATAAAAAGTGGTAGCTCCAGATGATATAGCAATCTACCTTATATAGAGCCTTCAGAAACTGTGAGTGGAAATGAATGCAATGTATGCCTGTTGGTGATAAATGTATCTCTGTGTGTGAGAGAGAGTGTGTAACTACTTGTGTGCAGGCATGGTAGCTAATGTGTGTGTGAGATCTATATACCAGCATGTACCAAGAATGTGTGTGTGTAGTTTTAATTATGCTGCAATGTATAATCTGGTGTGTTATTTAAACAGCACTAGTACTGTACACTGGTTTTTTTCCCCTTGTGTTTGCTGTTGCACACTGATTGCTAAGGGTGCATCAATTACAAGCATTGAATACTCCATCCCCTTCCCTTCCAATGAATGGAATGAGAAAAGCCGCCTTCCTTTACTTCAGGCAGCTGTCGCCTTTTCTTCATTGGTGGTCCAAGTGGGTCGCTTAAGAAAAAAAAGTGTAACAGATCTCACTCCATGAACCTGATTTTTTTATTCTGTTCTGAAAACTTTAAATCTCCAACTTGCTGTTTCCAAAAAGAAGGTGCAATATCATACATCATCAGTTAGCAATATTAGCATTTCAATCAATGATTTGAATGTTGATACTTGTTTTTTCCTTTACATTTCCAGTAAGCTTCTTAAGGAAGTACTTGTGATTTTTTTTTTTTTAATGTTTAGATTGTAGTCTATTCTGAAGATATTTGAGTAATATATTTCTAAGAATACCACTGGTCCCATGAAGTCTTACTTCCTTGACTTCCAACAGAACAAAATCTGTTAGCTAACTCAGCTTGATTTCTGGTATATGTTCTTTGTTCCAGCTCCCATGGGCAACTAAGTTGTTTTAAGAAAACTGTATTTCTGTTTGAGTTAATTCACCTGCCAAGCTCCAATTCTGAAAGTTGTCTAGTTCTTCTCTCAGTAAATGTGCTTCTCATCAAAACCCTCAATTCCAGGATGGATCAAGTGCTGTGACAGCTCTAGTTCCTTAGACCTGATGTGCTTTGATGTTTTGTTGCTTTTCTTTTTATTTTTTTTGAATGAGAAAAATATTATATGACAGGTGTCCAAAATACTTGCAGTATAATGAAGATGTGATTTTTGTATAAAAAATAATGCTGTAAAACAGGAATTGACCTTCATTTAGTTGATCTGAAATATTTCCATACATAGCTGTGTGGTTTTTTTAATAGATTTATTGAGCATAATGCAGATCGTTTAAATTCAGTTTTCCAGCAGTGTTTAGATTCCTCTCTCATTCTTTGTGTGCTCAACATTGCCTGCCTCTTCCCTGCGGTTGATGTCACTGCTTTGCAGTAGCACAAGCTGTGTAGTTCCAGTCAGGATTGTGATGATTTGCTGCCAGCCTCACTCAGCTTTCAGTTGGCTCTGTGTTGGTCTTCTACTCAGACAGTGTTAACTACTTATTACTGCCATGCTACTTGCCTTCCCTTGAAATCTCTATAAGCTCATCACAGCTTAGAGTTCAGTAAAGTCAATTTACACAGAAGCACAATTTTGCCCTTTTCCAGACACTGTTGCCTCTAGTCATACAAATAGAATTTTGCATACTTTCTGTTTGCCCTTAAACTTGTCAGTGCATCATAAATACATCTAAACAGTGATAAAATGCACATGTTACTTTTAAATCATTAGGATATCCCCCACCTATTCCTGATGAATAAAAAGTTTGTTAAAGACCAAAATTATTGGCATAATAATCAGCTACATTACAAATCACGTAGAGTTTAATCTTTATTTTTTTTAATTAAAAAAATCATGTTTAAAATGGCAAAAGCCCATCTTATACATAGACTCTTTTATATAGCTGCAAAAAATTTTTTATCTGTACAGATCTAACGTAACACTACTACACTCAGTATTCATTTTATTGAAGCATGCAAGTAAAGCACTTTTTCTAATTTATATAGATACCTAATTAACAAGGCACATTGTACTAATGACTAGGAAAAGTAGCTCTTTCTTCCTTCCCTCTGACGATGAATTCTTGTCATAATATCCCTTTTCCAGTAAGTTTTTGAGAGGCAGTTGGCAATTTAGGAGGCAGCAGGGTCTATTGATAAAATTCTGATTGTTGGCTCTTGTGACTGATCTCTCTTTGGGAATGTCTTTTCTTTGCATGGGCCTCTTAGAGATGTGTGCAGACTTGCTTATTAAGTGGTTAGTACATATTAGGAGTATACATGCATGTGCTCTGAACCAGCTCAGACTAGCCAAAATGAGCAGCTTTGTGGCTAGCAAAAGAGAAAGAGCAGTTGATTTGTTCCAGCTGTTGTCACCTTGGGTGATGCACCAGATAGCAGGCAGATGTTGGTTTGTTGCCTTCTTCCTCTTTCCTCCTAAAACAATATTGGCTTTACCATCTTAACTCTGCTATGGGGTTTTGTTTTGGGATTTTTTGTTTTTGACATGAATTATCATCTTTGATTTTTTTCTTCTTTTTTTTCCACCAGCCTCCCCCACCTTACCCCCCAAAACAGAACAAAACAAAAAATAAGTCAAGGCCTCCAGGTATTGAGATCTCATTAGGATTTTCTGTCCTGATTTTTCTTTTTCTTTTTTAAGCAAAATTTTAAAAATGTGGAAGCATATTTAGATTTTATACACTCTCTCAAATGTGATTTGTTAAAGATTCTTAAATTTGGGCCTCTTAAATATTTTGAATGAGATCTATAATTCACTTGTGCGAATATTTTTCATATATGTCTTTAGGCCTTCATTAGGAACCTATTTTCCCCCTGTTGTACATTGGGTTACCTCATTTTGCTGTTTGTTTCAGATTATGAAAGCTTACAGGGGTGTTTTTTGGAATCATTTGCTGAGTCATTTCCTCAAATCATATTCCATTGTATCAGTTAACATAGTTTTAAATGTATGTATTATAAATATCTGTAACCAAATCATTTGAAGGCTTGATAAATTTTTAACAAAATTTGTACATTTTTTATGAAAGTTACTAGTAATGCTTTACTAAGTAGTGCAATGAATTTTTATTTTTAATCCCTGTGCCCAATTTTGGAGTTGAGAGGGTTGTTGGTAATAAATGTATGATGTACACTTAATATATTTTGTTGTATTATGTTACTATGTGGGAAGGGTGGGGGTTGTGCTTGAGGGAGGGGGTTGGGGATTCCAGCAAGAAGATAGAGCTGTTGAGCTACTAGCAGCTAGATTTAATTTTTAGACTAATGCCAGTTTTGTTTCTGCATTTGTATAAACATCTTTGAAACACAAAGCAGCTAGTATTATAACATGTGGTACATCCTATATAATAAAAGGCTAATGTGCGAATTGTCCCCTTGACTGGGAGTTCAACCAGGGGGCAGGGCCGGCTGGCCAACTGCCCACAGCCCCTCCTCCCAGCTGGCCTGGCCCGATAGGTCCCCATCGAGGTGGGCTGGCCGGATCCCACCTGTGCACGAATTCAGGCACCGGGACTCTAGTGATTATATAAAAAGGCCAAAGATAGCCAAGTTAGCCACATTTGTGGCACAAGCTTATTGAACAGTAGAGAAGCATAAGTAGGTAAGGATATCTTTCTATATATGTTAACTATAAGATGCAGGAAATAAGATTACAATAGACAATTGTGGATATTTGACTATATTAGTACAGCTTACATCCAACTTACTGTCAGCATAATAACGGAAAGAGAAGCTTCTGCTTGTCGTTTTCCATACGTGTTTGTGTGATTCCTTCCCTTTGACTAAAAAAGGAAGAAAATAAAAGCCAACCTACTTATATACAGTATATGCTGACTGTGTTACTTAAGAAGGGAAGTAGAAACAAAATACAAGAAAAATTGAGGCCAAATAATAGATTCCAACATTATTTTGTCTTTCAGGAAACAGTCATTCTTTGGCTTAAGAGAAGAGAATGCCCTCTGACTGGTCCCAGTACTCAGTTGACAGAAGCATTCAGAAAACTGACCAAGGCCTGACTGTTTCTGTCATTTTTCCAGCACATTTGAAGGAGTGTTTGTGTTGGACCTTGAATGTCTTAAGAAACCCAAAGCTTGTGCTGTTTTATGGCAATGGTATTTACTGCTCAGTTAAAGACCCGTGCACGCTGCCACATCCCCTACCACAGTAAGCAGGGAGCCCATGCAGCTGCTCTGACAGCAGGCCTGGAAGCACAGGCCATGTGGGAGCATGGAAAGCCACATGTCCTTGCTGTGGTGACACAGCCCTGGGTCCTGAGTCACTTACCTGGAAAGGAGCTGTTCTGGAAAGGCACTGGACTCTCAGAGGTCCTTAAATAAGATGTGAAAGGTGAGCTCTTAGGACTTAGCTTTGCCAATTTATTTGCCCCTTTTATAAGTTTTCCATCTTATTCTTACTATGGTTTGATTGTACTAAACCTTAAACATACCAAATGTGCCAATTAAACATCACTGGCTACAATTATTTCTTAATAGCTCACAAGATCTGATTTGCACCAGAGAATAAAATTCTTGTAAATATTTGTGGTCACCTCACTACCAAGTGTTTCAGATCTCTTGTACGTCAGACTAATGAACTTTATAGACGATGCTGCCCAATCCTATATAGTAAAAGGCCAGGGACCATAAACGGAATGACCGGAACAACTGCTCGACCAGTTGCCATGAGGTGCATTGACCGCCTTTTGGTCCCTCCCCTCTTCCACCTCCCCCGCCCACAGGCAAATGGGGAACCACAGGGAAGCAGGTGGGTGGCGGTGGGGCAGGACTGGGGACTGCCGAACGGGCAGAACGGCTGACCTCTTGGTCCTTCCCCCTAGCCCACAGGCTCTGATGGATCAGTGATGGTGAGCGGGGAACTGGGGTAGGTGGTGGGAGGACCGAGCTGATTATTAGGCCGTTGGGATCCCCAGCTCATCCCTGGCTGCTTGGGGGCTCAGGCCTGTGGGAAAGCGGGCGCCAGCGACTTCACCTCCGTCCGTGTGCACTGGGCCGGTCAATGATGGAACGCGCTGCCCGCTTGGGGCTGCTCATGCGGGCACCACCGCTGCCGTTGCTGCTGGGGCTTGCGGTGCTGACAGAAGCTATGGGGCATGCCTGCGACCTACCCAGCCTGGCAGCGGAGGTGGTGTTGGGCCTGGGAACTGGCGAATGGGCAAAAGATGGCCCAGTTCGCAGGCTAGGCCTAGGGACCCTACCCACACGATTTCGTGCACTGGGCCTCTAGTAAAAGTATAATTAACCACAATGAGTTCAAAGTTCATTTCTGTTCCCCACAAACGAAGTGCAAAACCAAGGGGTTGATTTTCCCTGGAGGCTCTGAGGATCTTCCCGTGTCTCTCATGGAAGATCATTAGCTTGTAGACACATAACTCCAATCTCTTCTTCTTTCTACACATGGGCCTTCACATCTCTGTGTTTATCGTCTTCAACTGAGTGGAACTGAGTGACCTACATAGAGGTCTGCTATAGGGTTACCTTAGGAAAAGCCAGAATTGTCCTATCTCAGCAAATCATTTGAATCTGTTCCAACAAATGAACTCAACTCTCCAGAATTTCTTACCATAAAGCATGACCAAAATAATTTTGACCTGAAAAATGTTAAAGGGACTCATTGCTTTATCTTCAGCTCATTCTTGAGCCAAAGATAAACCTTAGCTTTGTGTAACACACCTAAAGGCATGTGTTCTTGCAAATTGATGCAGAGGAGCACAGCTTCCTAATATGCTTTTGAAAATAACTGAAAGTTAACTAGGAAATGTACCATCAGATAAGGAAGCAATTAGCACTGTTGTTGTTTTACAGGGGGATGAGTAAATGGGAGCAAACCTGCAGCCTGTGTTTCAGACGTACAGTTTGAGTCATGACGGTTCCTTTGTTGAATCAAAAGTAATGAGTCTTGAAAAAAACATGGGAAGTGAAAGAAACCAGGCAAAAGGGCACATACTGTATGCTTCTATTTATGTAAAATGTCAAAAGCAAATTCATAAACACAAAGTAAATTAGTGGTTGACTGGAGCTGAGGGATAGGAGGGTTGGGGTGACAGCTCAGGAGTAGAGGGTTTTATTTGGAGGATAATGATAACATTCTGAAATTGTGGTGATAGAAGCACAATTCTGTGAGCTTACTGAAAGCTTTGAATATACTGGCTTCGAATATATGGGTGAGTTGTATGGTATATGAATTACCTCTTAAAGCTGTTTAAAAAAAACCAAACACATAGCATATACCCACCAGAATGTCATAATTAAAAAGATTAACACCTTTCCGTGCTACCCTGAGTGGGACCCAGACAGCCTTGTTCTCAGTTCCCACGTAACTTAAAGGGAAACTTCCACAATGTTTGGAGCCCCTGATGTCCTGCAAACGAGGGATGAGGATGTCCTCAAATTCCTTGCAGCAGGAACCCACTTATGTGGCACCAAACGTTGACTTCCAAATAGAACAGTCCATCTACAAAAGGAAGAAGAGAATCTGGGAGAAGCTTCTGCTGGCAGCTTCTGCCATCGTTGCCACTGAAAACCCAGCTGATGCCAATGCCGTATCGTCCAGCGAGCTGTGCTGAAGTTTACTGGAGCCACTGCTGTTGCTCGACACTTCACTCCCAGACCTTCATCAACCAGATCCAGGCAGCCCTCCAGGAGCCGAGACTCCTGGTGGTTACTCTCCCCGGGCTGCCCACCGGCCTCACAGAGGCGTCTTGTGTTAACCTGCCTACCCCCTGCTCTGTGTATCACAGACTCTCCTCTGCACTCTGTAGACATCGCCATCCCTTGCAGCAACAAGGGGGCTCACCCAGGGGTCTGAGGTGGCCCAGGAAGTTCTGTGCACGTGTGGCACCATCTCCCCTGAGCAGCCATGGGAGGTCATGCCTGATGTCTGCTTCGACAGGGACCTGGAAGAGATTGAAAAGGGAGAGCAGGCCGCTGCTGAAAGGCTGTGACCAAGGAGGCATCTCAGGGTGAATGGACTGCTCCCGAGCTCACTACTGCTCAGCTGAGGTCGCAGGTTGGCCTGGAGGCACAGGTGCCCTCTGTGCCTGTCCAGTTTCCTGCTGAAGCCTGGAGTGCTCAGCCGCCACTGAAGACTGGTCTGCAGCCCCCACTGCTCAGGCCATTGCATGGGTGGGAACAACCACTGAGTGGTCCTAAGCTGTTCTTCCACAAACTCTTAAACAGAATGGAAATAAGATTGTCGAAAAATAAAGTTTCTTAAAAAAAAAAAATGGCCCAATGGGCGTGGCTCAGTGGTTGAGCATTGACCTATGAATCAGGAGATCATGGTTTGATTCTAGTCAGGGGGCACATGCCCGGGTTGCGGGCTTGATCCCCAGTGGGAGGCATGCAGGAGACAGCCAATCAATGATTCTCTCTCATCCTTGATGTTTCTCTACACCCTTCCTCTCTGAAGTCAATAAAAAAATAAATAAATGATTAATAATACCATGTGTTGGTGAAGATATGAAGCAACTGAAGTTCTCAGACCATTGATGGGAATATAATTTGGAGCCACCAACTTAGAAACCTGCTAGACATAAAGTTAAGCATCCCTATAACCCAGTAATTCCTAGGTGCATACTCAACAGAAATGTATGCACCTAAAGGCATGTACAAGAAGGGTCATAGCACACGATTATAGCCCCAACTGGAACCAACCCAAAGTTTTATCAACTATTAAGTTGATAAATTACAGTTACATTTTACAGTGATATTTTATACAGCAAAGAGAAGGAACTAAACTCCCCAAAGCAACATGGACAAATCTCAACAAATATATTGAATAAGACACAAAAGAGTCCATGATGATTATTCCAATTACAGAAAGTTCAAAAACAAAAATGGGCCTATGTTATGTGATAGCATGGTAGTGGTTACCCTTAGCAGGAACTGGAGTGACTGAAAGGAGCAGAGGGACAAGGGGGCATCTCAGCTATCAGTCATTTTCTATTGACCTATATGCTAGATTATACAAGTGGTTCAGTTTCAGAAGTGCATTGTGCTCTATACTTATACTCCATGACCCATTTGAAAGAACTACAGCTATGCAAAATATGAATCTTTGTCATCTTAAGTGAGCCATACCAGGTACATCGATATCCCCATCGTTGCATCACACAAAACCTAAGCAAACTCCCTAAATCAAACACATCCCTCATCCGAAAATATATTTTAAACTTGTTTTTTTTTAAGTTAGAGTGAGAGCAGCAATACTTTTTCTAGAAAATTGCCTTCATGCTGCTAACAGGTAAGTAAGTATTTGTGCATGCCATCCACACCAGGGGGCACTGTTGTACAAAACCAAGTTTCAAATAAAAGCCTTTGATGTACAGGTGGATTGATGGAGGTTATAAATGTCCAAACTGTGCTTTAATGTTTTTACTTGCAGAAAGCGTACATACGGAAGCCTGTTTCTCAGAACAGTACAGGATCACTACAGCTCAGAGACTCATTCCTCCCTGCGCAATGTTGTATTCCTTACTGAGTGGGACTTCTAACAGTTTAAGTGGTTTTTGAATGTTTCAACTGTTTTCCCCTCCCTCCCTCTCTCCCTCTCTCCCTCCCTCCCTCCCTCCCTCTCTTCCTCCCTTCCTCCTTCCTTGTCTCTCTTTCTTTCATTCCTATTCTAAAATGCAACCGCCTGCTCTGGCTGGTGTGGCTCAGTTGGTTGAGCATCGTTCCATGCACGGTTCAATTCCCAGTCAAGGCACATACCCAGGTTGTGGGTTCAATCCCCAGTGCATATGGGAGGCAACTGATCTGTGTTTCTCTCCCTCCAGCTCCCTCTCTCTAAAAACCAATGAGATTTTTAAAAATAAAGTGCAACTTCATTTAGCTTTAAAATGAAGTTCCCTCTATATTGATCAAGACCGATTCTTGCATATGAGCTTGACCCTCAAGCCTCTTCCTCATACAGGTGCAGTGAGACTGGAGCTACTGTATCTGCCAAGACCTGCCCTACCAGCCACATGTTTACAAGTGGCTTCCTAAATGTCAAGTTGAATGACATGTTCCAGCCTGTCTTGCTGGATTCTCTGTGGTATATGACACTGCTCCTTTTCCTTCGTTTCTGAAAGCTGTGTGCCTTTGGGTTTCCTGATTGCTCTTCTCACTCTATCCGCCTTGCTTCTCCCGGAGTTGTTTCTCTCACCTGTCGTGAGTTTTTCTTAGTTTGACTTGCCCCTTTAATATCAGGGCTCTCTGGGACTGGTTCCTCAGTCTCCGGTTTTTCCATTCTGCACCCTCTCGCTGGAGTGACAGCATCCTCTCCTGCTGGTCCAACAGAGGATCAGTTCTCATGACTCACAGATGCATATCAGCAGTCCCAGCTTCCCAGAGCTTCTGCCCGGTGTTCCCAGCTTCCTGCTGAAGTTTCCTCCTGAATTTCCCCTCCTGAACATTCTACAGGCACTCAGGCTTAATATCTCCAAATATGAACTCATCAAATTTCTCCCAAACTTGCTACTTCTGCTGCATTCTCTATTTCCAGTGCTGGCCCCACTATGCCCTCAAACTGCCCAGCCAGGAATAGGGAAGTCATCCTCGATTCATCCACCTAATGCCTCCCCTATGTCTACTCAGTTGTTCCTTTGTCTCCCATTTCTCCACGCCCTAGTTCAGGTTCCATCATCTGCCTTTTCAAGGTCGTGCTTCCAGCTTTGCCTCACCCCCACTCCATCCTCATATTCAAACCTCTCCACGGCCTCCAAAGTGAGTCATTCACAATGCAAATCTCACTGGCTCCCTTCACTACCCATCCCACCCATAGTCCCAAACTTTGAAATGGCTTTCCATTGCCTACAGGACAAAATGCAGTCTTACTAGCGTGTCCCCTCTCCAACAGAAGCCCTCCGTGGTCTGCTCCTGATTGTGGCGCCTGCCTCAACCTTGGCTCAAGGACCTGTGTTTTACCCTCTAGCAGCATCACCTGCTTACAGTTCCCCAGACACACTGTGCTCTTTATTTTCTCACGGGACACCCCTGCCTGGAAGGCCTTTTCCTCCCCTCCTCTCTCTTCGCTCATGATTCGACTCAGGTGCCACCTCTTGCAGGAAATCATTCTGATCTCTGTAAGCCAAGTCAGACGCTCCACCCCTCCTCCAGTAACAACTGGGCTAAGCCATTTCCCCTCCCAATGGCTTAGACGGAATGTGTTATCAGCACTTGTTCTCATGGGTTTTCCACTGGCCTGTGGTGGCTTGACCAGCCCTGACGCATGTCTTTACCTTTAGCACAGAGCCTGATACTTGGCAGGGGTTCAAGAAATGTTTCTGTTGTTTTTGTTGTTAATTCTCACCTGGGGATATTTTTTCTACTGATTTTTAGAGACAGTGGAAGGGAGAGGGAGAGAAAGAGAGAAACATCCATGTGAGAGAAACACATCAATTGGGTTGCCTCCTGCACGCACCCCGACCAGGGTGGGGGTTCTAGTCTGCAACTGAGGTATGTGCCCTTGACCAGAATTGAACCCGAGATCCTTCAGTCCTTGGGCTGATGTTCTATCCACTGAGCCAAACCAGTTAGGGCAAAGAAATGTTTCTTGAGTGAGGGAATGGGGGATGGCGGGAATAATCAGCCGAAGAATGAGTCTTGCAGGAGGAGCAGATTTTGACAAAAGCGAGGATGGGAGAGGGGCGCGTGTGAAAGATGAAGACCAGGCCTTCAGACACCTTGCGGTGCACACACAGGGCAGATGTGTGATAGGCAATAATTGCATGACTAGGTCTGGAGCTCCAGAGACAACCTGGGCCATTGGGCGTTAGAAACATTCATCATGTCAGCTAAGACGGTCTTTCCCTAAATACTGGAGTTCTCAACCAACTTTTTTTTGTTAAAAAATTTTTTTAATTTATTGACTTGAGAGAGAGAGAGAGAAGGAGAAACATACATTTATTGGTTGATTCTTATGTGTGCCCTGACCTAACCCACAATCTTAGCATATGGGACGACCATCTAACCAGCCTGAGCTGCCCAGCCAGGGTTCAATCGACTTTCGGTTTGTTTATTTTCTCCCAGGGCAGCTCCTCCAATGACCTGGTCTTAGCTGCTGCTCTGTAAGGACCTGACCTCTCAGGCACCTCAGACCTCAGTACGCCCACACCTGCATGCACTTGAATTCCTCCCAAGGTGTCTCAGCCTCTGGTATTCTCAGGTTTGGTCAATGGCTCCATCATCAGCAAAACCACTCTTACTGACCAAGTCAAACAAGTCTCCCAATGCCCTCTACTTCCTCACACCTCCCGTTTAGTCACCAAGTCACAATTTTACCTCCTACTTTCTCTGCTCTGCCCCTTTTCTCTGCCTTCTTCTTTTTTTTTTTTTTTTTCTCATTACCCTGGTTTAGGCTCTCTTCCTTTCTCTCTTAATTACTAATCTATTGAATCATACTTATTGCTTTTTCTTTTTTTAAATATATTTTTTATTTATTTCAGAGAGGGAGGGAGCGGGAGAGAGAGATAGAAACATCAATGATGATAGAGAATCATTGATCGACTGCCTCCTGCACACCCCCCACTGGGGATCAAGCCCGAAACCTGGGCATGTGCTCTGATCAGAAATCGAACGATGACCTCCTGGTTCATAGGTTGACACTCAACTACTGAGCCATGCCAGCTGGGCACTTACTGCTTTTTCTGATAGTTTTTTTTTTTTAATAGAAAATGGAGGTCTTGCCGAAACCGGTTTGGCTCAGTGGATAGAGCGTCGGCCTGCGGACTGAAGGGTCCCAGGTTCGATTCCGGTCAAGGGCATGTACCTTGGTTGCGGGCACATCCCCAGTGGGGGGTGTGCAGGAGGCAGCTGATTGATGTTTCTCTCTCATCGATGTTTCTAACTCTCTATCCCTCTCCCTTCCTCTCTGTAAAAAATAAATAAAATATATTTAAAAAAAAAAAAAGAAAATTGAGGTCTTGCTGGATAGATAAAAAGGAGGGGCAAATAGTCTTTGCAAAAGTGATTTTTAATAACAGAATAATAATTCATTGTGTGGGTTATCAAAATTCACGTAAACGTTTCTCTACTATTGACCATTTAGATTGCTCCATCTGGTCTGTGAGAATTCTTGATGATCCAATTATTTTTCTCTTTGAACCCCCTCCATATGGCAAATCTTGACATGTCATTGCTTTGCTGGAGCCCCTCGTGCTGCCTCCCCATCACCTCGATAGAGTCCAGGGTCCTTAGCATGGTCCCCAGGATCCTCTTGGACTTCCTTGCATTTCAAGCCTTATTTCTTATTTCTCAAGTTTGCACTTTACACCCTACAAATGGAAACTGTTTATGATTCCCCTACACACACTCCATGGTGCTTCATGCTCCAAGTTCTCTCCTCCCAGGAAGCCCTCACTCCCATCTCTAATATAGTGCTTTCTACATAACAATGCTACTACCTCAGATTATGTATTTTCTCCATCACTGACTATAAGTTGGTTTTTAAAAAATATTATCTTTATTGTTGAAAGTATTACAGATGGCCCCTTTGTTTCCCCATTAACCCCCCCACACACCCCCCAACCCCCGCCCAGGCCTTTACCTGTCTGTGTCCCTGGGTTATGCATATATGCATGTAAATTCTTTGGTTAATCTCTCCCCACCCTCACCCCCCCCCCCCCACTCCGCCTTCCCTCTGAGATTTGACAGTCTGTTCCGTGCTTCTATGTCTCTGGATCTATTTTGTTCATCAGTTTATTTTGTTCATTAGATTCTACATATGAGTGAGATCATGTGGTACTTGTCTTTCTCTGACTTATTTTGCTTAGCATAATACTCTCCAGGTCCCTCCATGCTGTCTCAAAGAGTAAGAGATCCTTCTTTTTAATCGCTGCTAGTATTCCATTGTGTAAATGTACCACAGTTTTTTATCCACTCATCTGCTGATGGGTACTTGGGCTGTTTCCAAATGTTAACTATGGTAAATTGTGCTGCTATGAACATAGGGGTGCATATTCTTTCTGATTGGTGTTGCAGGTTTCTTAGGATATATTCCTAGAAGTGGGATCATTGGATTAAATGGCAGTCCATTCTTAATTTTTTGAGGAAACTCCTTACTGTTTTCCATAGTGGCTGCACCAGTCTGCATTCCCACCAACAGTGCATGAGGGTTCCCTTTTCTCCACATCCTCGCCAGCACTTGTTTGTTGATTTGTTGATGGTAGACATTCTGACAGGTGTGAGATGGTACCACATTGTTTTAATTTGCATCTTAGGAAAACATTATTTTCATGGATTTTAGATTTTCGTTATGTTTCAATTTTTTATATATATATATATATTTTTGATTTTTTAACAGAGAGGAAGGGAGAGGGATAGAGAGTTAGAAACATCGATGAGAAACATCGACCAGCTGCCTCCTGCACACCCCCTACTGGTATGTGCCCGCAACCAAGGTACATGCCCTTGACCGGAATCGAACCTGGGACCCTTCAGTCCGCAGGCCGACACTCTATCCACTGAGCCAAACCGGTTAGGGCATGTTTTAATTTTTTATAATAAGAATGTTTTATTTTTAGAAGCAGAAAACTATCAAAGACAGCCATAAATGAATGAATGAATGAATGAATGAATGAACGAATGGAAGCTACCAGAAAACAAGTTTTACCTCCCTCTTCTCTTTCATTGAAACACAGGACTGACTAGTTGGTAGGTCTGCAGCTAGCAATTCATTCCTCTGCTGCAGGAGAACTGCCAGCACCACATGCTTCTCTTCTCTGGCTGCCATGCCCAGGAGTGCAGGGAGGACGGGGAGCAGGACTGTGGTTAGGACCTCCATTAGTGGGACACAGGCACCTTGAGAGTCCTGTCTGTCCCTGGTGAGGCGTGCTCAGACCTCACTGCTCCCTCAGTTCTCCCTGTCTGAGCGCAGCTCCCAAACCCTCACCTACCTGCCTCCTTGTTCAAGCTTCCTATGCCTCCTCCTTCATCCCCATCCACTGATCTTCAGTGGTTGGTTCACTTCCCAGTGGGGAAACTGAGGCACACTAGGACAAGGGCATTTACCCAAGGTCAGCCAGGGGCTACAGGCAAAACCAGGGCTGGGACCCAGATTCCTAGTAGCTGGTACCGTGTTCTTCCCATGTGTGGTTCATGCAAGGGGACCTTTTCTTCCTTCACCCTCCCCCAACCAGCAATGCACCTACTAGCACTTCAGCAAGTAAATGGGGCGTGGGGGCGGGGGGCGGAAGAGGGCTGTTTTATTTGTTTTGGGCTTTTTTTCCCCAATATTTTATTGATTTTTTTTTTTTTTACAGAGAGGAAGTGAGAGGGATAGAGAGTTAGAAACATCGATGAGAGAGAAACATCGATCAGCTGCCTCCGTACTGGGGATGTGCCTGCAACCAAGGTACATGCCCTTGACCGGAATCAAACCTGGGACCATTCAGTCCTCAGGCGCTTTATCCACTGAGCCAAACCGGTTTGGGCTGTTTTGGGCTTTTTAAAATATATATATTTTTATTGATTTTAGAGAGGAGGGGAGAGGAAGAGAGAGATAGAAACATCAGTGATGAGAGAGAATCATTGATCCACGGCCTCTGCATCCCCACACGGGACTGAGTCTGCAGCCCGGGCATGTGCCCTGCCCGGGAACTGGACCCTGATCTGGCTCATACAAGTTCGACACTCAGCCGCCGAGCCGCCAGCCGGGCTAGGCTTCGTTTTGTTTTGCAGCACTGGGTCCCTAAGAAGAATGGAGAGCGCACTCTTTCACCTCTGGCCCTGTGCCAACCTCCGCAGAACCTGGAGGCTCTGCCACATGGCAGTGATCTCCCCACACAGCCCACGTCTCCTGATCCACACGTCAGCGGGGGGCGAGGGAAGTCTTCCTGGTGCCGCAGACACGGTGATGGAGCCCTAGGCCCACAGCTTGCAGTCCCCAGAGGTGGGCCGTCCAGGGCGGTCCCACGGCAGACAGCTGCCAGCACCGCCTCTCCCCTCTGGCCCACACCCCTTCCTCTTCACTCCTGCCCACACCCTTCCAACCCCCAGGACCGACTTAGAGAAATGGGGTGGCTCCAGAGTCAACATGTCCTTGACACATGGCCAGTCTTCTTAACGAAACAGGGAAACCGCAAAGTTCAAGTGGATGTTTAGAACTGAGCTTTGGCTCAGACACTCCGTGATCAAATAGCAGCAGACCTTCCTGGGGGGAGTTTGTCAATAGGCAGGGCAGCTCCCGGCAGGTGTTAGGTGTGAGGGACAGGCAGGAAGGAGCCAGCTGATGGCAGAGTGAGACACACCTTAAGGAAGGAACAGGTGTCTCCAGGCCGCTGCTGGTTCAGCTCTCACTGAGATCTGTGTGCTGAGATCTGTGTGCTGAGATCTGTGTGCTGAGCTCTGTGTGCTGAGATCTGTGTGCTGAGATCTGTGTGCTGAGATAGGGTGTACAGTGAGTTGGAGATGGGGGTGGGGAGTGTCAGCCCTGGCCTTCCTTTTCTCTAGGTCTCCAGGGCCCTCCCCACATCCTTCTCCCTGGCTCCATCCTGTTCTAAGTTGGCCCAGGGCAGCACACAGCAACAATGGGCGTTGTGTCTTCTGAAAAGGATGTTGAAATGGAACTCCACAAATCTAGTGTTTTCAGAACCTGCCCTTTGCTGGCTGGGGTTCTGTGTTCTTAGCCTTTCTGTGGGCCATAAACTCACTCCTCAGGCAGGACGGTGAAGCGACAGACAATGGACGCTTCTCAGAATGATGCTTCTAATGCATCAAACAAGCACACAGACTTTAGAGGGAACCAGTCATGTGGAAATACAGTTATTGAAATATAAACACATTTATGATATGGGAAATAAATGCTACTTTATTAATGCATTAAATGCCAAGATCTAGCAGTAGGCCTAATAATGGCTGTGATTTTTTAAAATATTTTTTTATTTCAGAGAGGAAGGGAGAGGGAGAGATAGAAACATTAATGATGAGAGGGAATCAATGATCGGCAGCCTCCTGCACGCCCCCTACTGGGGAATGAGCCTGGAACCCAGGCATGTGCCCTGACCGGGAATGGGACCATGACCTCCTGGTTCATAGGTTGATGCTTAATCACTGAGTCACACTGGCCCATCACGACTGTAATTTTGAAAAAGGGATGAATGTAAGTGAAATTTCAAGACCTCTGCAACAACTGTAACATAATAGAAAAGTATCTGTGATTCTAATTGTGACAAAGTGACAGGTTCTCTAATACAAGATGGTTTGTGGCCTACATTCTTAATGGAAGGAATATCTAAATGGTAGTTAGAGGTTAGTAAAAATCAGGGTGTAATTTTTTCCTTACTGCATTTACAGACACTCTCAGTTCTATCTGTGGGCCCCCAAGTCAAGGCTCCTGCCTGCAACACGCCCTCTGCTGGGTAGTGCTGGCCTGGGCCCCACAGCCAGGCCCCCGCCCCCCTTCGTCTCCCCTCCCCCGCTCCCTCTCCCCAGTCCTTTGGCCTCTCCTAGGTGCTATTGCCACAGCACTGAGGGCTGACATTTTCAGAGTAAGATTGACTTGGCAAGATGCTGGGATTGTCTATAACTCCCCCAGTCCCCCGCCCCCCTGCCCCCCCCCGACCCCCCTCCCTACCATGACCCAGCTGGGAGACAAGCAGTGTCACACTCCAAACCCAGGCCCATCAGCATCCACCAGGCCAGGGACTCTCCCAGAATAGCAATGACTGCCTCTGCCTCCCTCAGCTCCAGAAAGGGTTCATGCACAAAAGAGCAGCCCGTTGGGCCTGTGATCCAGGAACTTCCCAAGCGGCCAGTGTCGGGGAGGAAGGAGGCAGCAGAGCGCTCCCCTGGCCTTCCTGTCTGTTCCTCAAGGGCTCTGCCTGGTGCTCCCCGACATGAGGGGCTTCAAACGTCATTTGGCAAAGATGTAAGGGTGCCTTCCCCATCACAGGCACTGCTAACACTGGAGAAAGAGGATCCAACGCGAAACCTCTCCCTGCCCAGGTCAGACGCTGGCTTATGTTTATTGTCTCTCTGTCCTTTGAACAGTAATCAGAAAGGCTCTTTGATCAGATACAGGGGAAATAAAGGTCACGCTATCTCCTGCCCACAGACCTCCGAGGTGGAGCAAATGCTGACCCACAAAAGGCAGATGTCTGCTTCGGCTTTTTTGCAACAAATTTAAAAACCTGACCATAAGACAGACATCTTTCTGGATGGCTCATCTGGCCCCCAGCCCACACCCTGGTCACCTTGCACCAGACCTCTAAGGGAATCAAGGCAGGGAGCCTCAGGTATTTCCTTCCTTCCTTCATTCATTCATTCTTCGCCCATTCACCGAATGCTTGTTGAATGCATAGGTATGTGTTTGACCTGGCACTGTGTATGTGGATGCAACCAATCTCAGCTCACAATCATTGTATTCCTTTTTTTTTTTTTTCTTTTATTAGTATTTATTTTATGCCATAAGTTTTTTGTTTCTTCTGAGATATCTTTTTCCTTCTGTGTAACCTCCTCTTCTGGTTTAGGAACAATCTGCTCTTTTTCAGTAAGGCGGGAGAGCGCGTGCATGGGTTAGTCCACCCATGAGCTCGGTAAGTTCTTCGCCACGTCTTGGGAGCTTTGCTCCCCTGGATGTGCTCAATGGCCAGAGAATCTGCGGCTAAACCTTAAGTTAAAAATAAATAAATAAATAAATAAAAGGAAAAGAAAAATAAACGCTTAAGTTCAGCATTACTTACTGCAATTTTTAAGCATGTGCAGCACTCATAATGTGACTGACTCTGTGTCCAGCCCCACTGTTTGGCCTGGGCACACTTACCAGCTCCACATTGTAGTGGAACGGCACACATTGTCTATAAAACGATATCCTTAGATACTTGATGGCTTTTCGGACATGCATACCCGTGATGGCCTGGGCAGGTTCACTAGTGTTCTGAAAGTGAACACGAAGAGTTTGCATGGCCCTAACCGGTTTGGAAGAGTGTTGGCCTGTGAACTGAAGGGCCCCAGGTTCAATTCCAGCTGAGGGCATATGCCTGGGTTGTGGGCTCGATCCCCAGTGGGGGTCCTGCAGGGGGCAGCTGATCGATGCTTTTCTCTCATTGATGTTTCTAGCTCTCTATCCCTCTCCCTTCCCCTCTGTAAAAATCAATTAAAAATATTTTTTTAAAAACAGTTTGCATGATTTGCATGACTTTGTGAGGTTTTCTGGATCTAGCGATCCATTTTCAGAGCTCACCTCAGGCTGCTTGCAGGAAGAGGAAACGTGTTCTCTTTTTAAATGGTCTTAAAGCCATCATCTTGTGATGCTTTTTGTTTTTTCTAGAAATGCTTCTCAAAAGAAGGTAGCTTGTATCAGAAAGAAATTTATTGGTAAGCCTGTGGGTTTTGGTTGGTTGTTAAAAATACAAACAGCCAGAGCTTTAGTTCTGGCCTGAAGAACTGAAGGGCGGACACCTGCCCTCCTCTCCCAGTGGCCGGGGCCTTCTGGTCAGCAGATGGGACCATCCTAACCTGCTTTCTCAGGACCGTCCTACGGAAACCCTGGCTTCAGGAGCCTGGTCCTCCTAGTCTTATACCAACTCCTGAGCAGGAAGTGTGTCCCTGCTTCAGCCTTGAGAATGTTTGCCATGCTCTGAGGCCCGTGGGTGCCTTTCCTGCCCACAGTGACGTGACTGCCCTCTCCCCTGTATAGGCACTCCATTGTTTATGCTTCTGACCTGATTATGACCATGTGCATTTTTTTTTAAAATGTATTTTATTGATATTTTACAGAGAGGAAGGGAGAGGGATAGAGAGCCAGAAACATCGATGAGAGAGAAACATCGATCAGCTGCCTCCTGCACACCCCCCACTGGGGATGTGCCCGCAACCAAGGTACATGCCCTTGACCGGAATCGAACCCGGGACCCTTCAGTCCGCAGGCCGACGCTCTATCCACTGAGCCAAACCGGTTTCGGCGACCATGTGCATTTTATTACATGTAATAAATACATATATCTCAAAAAAAAATGGCTGCCGCCACAGAGCAAGCAGAAGGCTTGGCTCCGCTCCAGGCCACAAAGTTTCAATTGTAGAAGATAAATAAACCCCAGATACCAGGGCCTCCGCTTGGGTCTCCAGGGGGCGTGGCTGGCTTGCAAACCACCACAGGCCCCTCGCCCAGGCCGCTTCACGCCCCAAGGGAACCCCCACCCTGATCCGGGACACCCTTCAGGGCAAACCAGCTGGCCCCCACCCGTGCACCAGTCCTCTATCCTATCTAATAAAAGAGTAATATGCAGATTGACCATCACTCCAACACACAAGATGGCTTCCCCCATGTGGTCAAAGATCCTGCCCCCATGTGGACATAAGATGACCACCACAAGATGGCCAGCAGGGGAGGGCAGTTAGGAGGGACCAGGTCTGCAAGGGAGGGCAGTTGGGGGCGATCAAGCCTGCAGGGGAGGGCAGTTAGGGGTGACCAAGCCGGCAGAGGAGGGCAGTTGGGGCAGACCAGGCCTGCAGGGAAAGGCAGTTGGGAGGGACCCAGGCCTGCAGGGGAGAGCAGTTGTGGGGGACCAGGCCTGCAGGGGAGGGCAGTTAGGGGTGACCAGGCCTGCAGGGGAGGGCAGTTAGGGGTGACCAAGCCTGCAGGGGAGGGCAGTTAGGGGCAAACAGGCTGGCAGGGGAGCAGTTAGGCATCAATCAGGCTGGCAGGGGAGTGGTTAGGGCAGGGGTGGGCAAACTTTTTGACTCGAGGGCCACAATGGGTTCTTAAACTGGACCGGAGGGCTGGAACAAAAGCATGGATGGAGTGTTTGTGTGAACTAATATAAATTCAAAGTAAAGGAGTGGAGGGGAGAGCAAGAGAACCCTCCACTCTTTCGGCTCCGCGGGCCGGATAGAACAGCCGAATGGGCCGGATCCGGCCCGCAGGCCGTAGTTTGCCCACGGCTGCGTTAGGGGGTGATCAGGCTGGCAAGCAGAAGCAGTTAGGGGCAATCAGGAAGGCAGGCAGGTGAGCAGTTGGGAGCCAGCAGTCCTGGATTGTGAGAGGGATGTCCGACTGCCCGTTTAGGCCCGATCCCACCAGGATTGGGCTTAAACGGGCAGTCGGACATCCCTCGAGGGACCCCAGATTGGAGAGGGTGCAGGCTGGGCTGAGGGACACCCCCCTCCCCCGTGCACGAATTTCGTGCACCGGACCTCTAGTTGATAAATAAAATTGTACAATATTTAAAGTGTACATTGGGATGATTTGGTATATATATAAATTGTAAAAAGATTTCTGCCATTTGAGTGAGTTAACACATTCATCACCTCATATATTTACCTCTTTTTTGTGTGTGAGACCGCTTAAGTTCTACTCTTTTAGCAACTTTCAGTTATATAATACTAGAGGCCTGGCGCATGAAATTCGTGCACGGGTAGGGTCCCTAGGCCTGGCAGGTGATCATGGTCAATTGGGACCTTCTGGCTGCCAGCCAGGACCTTCCTTCATTCTGCACTGCACCCTGGTGGTCAGTGCACGTCACAGCGAGTGATCGAACTCCTGAGGGGACACTTTGCATATTAGCCTTTTATATATATAGACTAGAGGCCCGGTGCATGAAATTCGTGCACAGGGGGGGGGGGGGGGATGTCCGTCAGCTCAGCCTGCACCCTCTCCTATCTGGGACCCCTTGAGGGATGTCCGACTGCCAGTTTAGGCCCGATCCCACTGGGATCGGACCTAAACTGGCAGTCGGACATCCCTCTCACAATCCAGGACTGCTGGCTCCCAACTGCTCGCTTACCTGCCTGCTGATTGCCCCTAACTGCTTCTGCCTGCCAGCCTGATCACCTCCTAACCACTCCCCTGCCAGCCTGATCAGTACCTAACTGCTCTGCTGCTGGCCCGATTGCCCCTAACTGCCCTCCCCTGCCAGCTTGGTCACCCCTAACTGCCCTCCCCTGCAGTCCTGGTCGCCCCCAACTGTCCTCCCCTGCTGGCCTGGTTGCCCCCAACTGCCCTCCCCTGCAGGCCTGGTCGCCCTTAACTGCCCTCCCCTGCAGGCCTGGTCCCCCACAACTGCCCTCCCCTGCTGGCCTGATTGCCCACAACTATCTTGTGTCCACATGAGGGCATCCATCTTTGACCACATGGGGACAGCCATCTTGTGTGTTGGAGTGACAGTCAATTTGCATATTACTCTTTTATTAGATAGGATAGTGTTTTCAATATAGTCACCATTAGATTCTCAGACCTTATTCATTTAATCACTGAAAGTGTGTACTACTCTGTTTCTATGAGTTTGACCTTTTTTTAAAAAAAAAAATTCTACATGTAAGTGATAACATTTAGTATTTGCCTTTTTCTGTCTGGCTTATTTTACTTAGCATAATACCCTCCAGGCTCATTCATGATGTCACAAATGGCAGAATTTTTTTTCTCTTTTAAGGCTGAATAGTAAGTATATGGCACATTTTCTTTATCCATTCATCCACTGACAGACACTTAGGCTGTTCTGATACCTTGGCTATTGTGAATAATGCTGCAATAAACAAGGGAGTACAGATATCACTTCGAGACAGTCATTTCATTTCCTTTGGCTATCTACCCAGAAGTGAGATTGCTGGATCATATGGGAGTTCTATTTCTACTTTCTTGAACCTCCATGCTATTTCCCATAGTGGATGTACAAATTTATATTCCCATTAACAGTGTTTAAGGGTTCCCTTTTCTCCACAACCTCGCCAGCATTTGCTAGCTCTTGTCTTTTTGAGAATAGCCATTATAACAGATATGAGGCGATATCTCATTGTGGGTTTGATTTGCATTTCCCTGAGGATTAGTGATGTTGAACATCTTTTCATGTACTTGTTGGCCATCTATATGTCTTCTTTGAACAAATGTCTATTCAGGTTCTTTGCTCATTAAAAATATATGTATTTATTTATTTATTTATTTATTATTGAATATATTGGGGTGACACTGGTTAATAAAATTACATAGGCTTCAGGGATACAATTATATGAAACATAATTGTATATTGTATTGTGTGTTCACCACCCCAAGTCAAGTCTCCTACCATCACCATTTATCCCCTCTACTGTCTTCTACCTACTTTGCCCATTTTTAAAACTGAGTTATTTGTATGTTTTGTACTGAGTTGTACTTCCTTGTATATTTGGGGTATTAACTCTTACCAGATGTATGGTTTACAAATATTTCCTCCTTTTCCGTAGGTTGCCTTTCCATTTTGTTGATGGTTTCCTTTCCTGTGCAGAAGCTTTTTGGCTTGATGTAGTCCCACTTGTTTATTTTTGCTTTTGTTACTTTTGCTTTTGGTGTCAAATCCAAAAAATCATTGCTGAGACCAATGTCAAGAAACTTACACCCTATGTTGTCTTCTACAAGTTCTATAGTTTCAGGTCAAGTCTGTAATTCATTTTGAGTTGATTTTTGGTGTGTTATAAGGTAGTGGTCCTATTTAATTATTTTGCATGTGGCTGTCCAGTTTTCCCAACACCATTTATTGAAGAGACTGTCCATTCCTCATTGCATTCTTAGATCCTTTGTCAAAAACTAATTGATTATATATGTGTGGGTTTGCTTTTTTTTTTAAGTTCTTGAGGTGACATTGGTGATTTCAGGTATATAATTCTACAATATGTGTGAGTTTATTTCTGAGCGCTCTATTTTGTTCCACTTGTTTATATATCTGTTTTTATGTTAACGTCATGCTGTTTTGGTTACCATAGCTTTGTAATATAGTTTGAAATCAGAAAGTCTGGTGCCTCCAGCTTTGTTTTTCCTCAAGGTTGCCTTGGCTATTTGGAGTTTTTGTTGTCTCATACAAATTTTAGGATTTTGTATTTATTTCTGTGAATTTTGTATTTATTTCTGTGAATAGGAATTGCATTGAATATATATATATATGGCTTTGGGTGACCCATTAGAAACTGCTTCTTTGGTATAGTGCTATGGGACTCATGGATGCAGGCCCCCTTGGCTATCAGAACTAGGTGATTTGGGGCCTGTCCTTCACATGACAGTCTTAAAAGTTGGGGTGCTAGATGTATGGTCCAAACTTTTTGCTCCTCACAGGTAGTGAAATCACCCCCATTTTTAAATGAGGAAATAGAAAACCAGGTTGTGGAAGTGAATTGTTCAAGGTCACATAACTTGCTAGGCGTAATGATCCCTCTTCCTAACCTAGAGCTTTCATTTGGGAAAAAAAATAACTAAATGCGTGGTTTATAGGAAAAAATTAACTGCAGGTGTGAATTTTAGAAAAAAATTAACTATACATGTGGATTTTAGAAGACGAGACAAATTGACTATCAAGTTACTACTCTGACTCACACCCAGAAAACAAATATGCCCACAATGGTTTATGTAGTAAAGATTTTACATAATCTTTACTGCAGGAGGTGTCAGGGCTATCCAAACATTACACTCCAGAGAAGCAGTCTCCAACCTTTCGGACCTCACAGACCACCAGTTTTCCGATGGTCTTAGGCGACCCTGCTAGCGATTCGCGACCCACAGGTTGAGAACCGCTGCTGTAGAGCCTAAGACCATTGGAAAACACAGATATTTACATTACGATTCATTAACAGTAGCAAAATTACAGTTATGAAGAAGCAACAAAAATAATTTTATGGTTGGGGGTCACCACAACATGAGGAACTGTATTAAAGGTCGTGGCATTAGAAAGGTTGAGAACCACTGGTGTATTCCATCCCTGGGAACTGCTTTCAAGGCAGAAGCAGATGCAGTCCATCAGGATGAGACTTTTCATCTAAAAGGAATCTCATAGCTATGAGACAATAGAATAGCAGCAGTGGTGAAATGTTAGGGGCAAAAATAGAATACTGGGGAATAGCTATGGTTATGGGAAATATTAATCAGGCTCTGTTAACCATGATTGCCTGTGTTGGTTAAAGAAAGGACATTCTGACCTGGATGGGAGTTGTATGCCCCCAGGACCTGGGAGTCAACCTTGGACCTGGGAGTCAACTTTGGACGTGGGAATTAAGAACTGCCTGTCAAGCCTTAGCTGGTTTGGCTCAGTGGATAGAACGTCAGACTGCAGACTGAAAGGTCTCCAGTTCGATTCCAGTCAAGGTCACATGCCTGGTCACAATAAAAATATATTAAAAATAAAAAACAACTGTCTATCATCGTGGAAAGATTAACAACTTTGGCCCAAACAATGGAGTCCCATCCCAGGCTCCTACTTCACCGTGCTTGTAATTCCTACTTTCCCATGTAGTCCGTGTCCTACCTTATATTAGCATCTGGCTTATGGGGGGCTGAAGAGCAGAATTTTGTGGATGACCAACTGCTCTCTCATACTACCGACAGTATTGGAATAAACACTCATATAAGATTCAAAAAAATTATGACACAAAATAGTAATATTGGGGGGGAAGAATTATGACAGCACCCCAAACATTGCATTTTATTGCATTTGGGTATCAACCTGTTATGCATGTACTAGAGGCCTGGTGCACGAAATTCATGCACTGGGGTGGAGGGATCCCTCAGCCCTGCCTGCGCCCTCTCACAGTCCGGGAGCCCTCAGGGGATGTCCGAATGATGGCTTAGGTCTGCTTCCTGCAGGGAGTGGGCCTACACTGGCCGTCAGACATCCTTAGCACTGCCACGGAGGCAGGACAGGCTCCTGCTACCACGGCTGAGCTCGCCAACCATGAGCCCGGTTTCTGGCTGAGCAGTGCTCCTCCTGTGGGAGCGGACTGACCACCAGGGGGCAGCTCCTGCATTGAGCACCTGCCCCCTGGTGGTCAGTACGTATCATAGCAACCGGTAGTTCCGCCATTCGGTCGATTTGCATATTAGCCTTTTATTATATAGGATTAGCAAAACCATTGATCTTTCCTCATTACCTCTCTGTTCCTCAAGTTCTCCTTCAACACAGTCCTTTTTAAAATATATATATTTTTGTATTGATTTCAGAGAGGAAGGGGAGGGAGAGATAGAAACATCAGTGATGAGAGAAAATCATTGATTGACTGCCTCCTGCACACCTCCTACTGGGGATTGAGACCACAACCCAGACATGTGCCCTGACAGGGAATTGAACCATACTTTCATACTGTTAATTCCTACAGGTTTTCCAGCATCTTGGTTAATCAGAAGAAGGGAAATGCCACAATTTTCATTAGTGGACCAAAAGTAGTTTCCAGAAATTCTAACCGGGGATCCTGTTGGCAACACTTTGAAAATTCTAAATGGAGTTTTAAACGGATGCTTTATGAGAATTTAGAAAGGAAGGGGAAAACCATTCACTATGTATATTGTCAATTACTGTGCTGGGTGACTTACATGTATTATCTCAATCCTCAGAGCATCTTGGACATGGGTGTTATGTATTGTCCTATTTTTGCAGGTGAATAGAGGTACTATTTGAGTAAGTATGGCAACACCCATCTGTACATCAAGTCACATAAGTAGAAAATTACAGTAATGATTCATGAGCCAAGGCGGTTAAAAGGTTGCACCGTAAACACGGATGTACAATTCAATAACGATATTAATGAAATGACAGCCAGCGAGATTAAAGTCATAAACAAGAAAAACTGGGCCAATGCTTGGGCAGGTGCTCTTAATTACCTAAGTTCATCTAGAAGGCTTCTTTAGATCCCCGGTTTGTTTAGGCCTCAGTTCACAGCCAGCCTGCCAACACCCCACCCTTCCTGGGCAAGAGAGAGGGAACTCAGTATTAAGTTTAGTCCCCGTCGCTCCTGCCTTCCTACATCAGGACCTAAATACCGTGGCTCTCAGAGGAATGCATGCTCCAGGCTGGAAGGCAGCCCCACAGCGGCACGGCGAGTGGATCCCTCCGCTGCATCTGTGATGTTTACATTCCGATGCGAAAGGGCACGATGCCCAAAATTAAATCTGGGTTGTATTCTCCTTGATCCTTCCACTGTATTCCATAAGAATGAGTTTCTTGTTAAGAGAAAGAAAATAAGACCTGGGGGGAGAGGTTTACATTGTCCTGCTCTCTAACAGCAGGGAGAGAAGGCAGCCCAGGCGGTGCCGGGTCTTCTCCACCCGCCTCGCCTCCTCGGGGTCTGGGCTGGCCCCGGGCTCCCACACCCGGGCTCTCCTGTCAGCGTCTGGCCTCCCCGGGCCTCTTTGTCTTCCACTTGCCCGACACCTCCTCCGCTTGGACACCATCTCTTGGAAAAGGCAGAACAGCCCATTGCAGATCCTGCACATATCGGCTCCGCTGGCTCAGCCCTCGGAGGTCTCTTCGGGCCTTATTCCCCCTCTGGCTCTCTGGTCCTGACCTCAGTGCTCACCCTACGCTGCCATCCTGTCTTCGCCGCCTCCCTCGGTGTGCGTGCTTTATTTTAGTGTATGGATTCATAAACATATTCCCCATGGAACACACACACATGCACAGACGGCCCAGACCCGCATGTTAGGGTTCTGCAACTTGTGAACCAACATCCATTGGTAATAAAGCAGAAGCTGGGGTTCCTGCCTAGCTCTGCGGGGTGCAGACGCACCCACTCCGCCTCTGAGAGCAGCGGCTGTGATTGACAACCAGGCGGTGGCCCACCTGCTGCTCCCACTTCACCTGCTGCCAGGCCCGCCCGAGTCCAGCAGCACTTGGGGGCAGCGCTAGGAAAGCACCCCTCACTCTTTCCTAGCGCCCCTGTTTTCAGAATAAGAGAGAGCTTCCTGCCGGCTGCAGTCAAACCCACTGGTGTTTGAAACAGGTTTTGTTATTGCCCCACGAGAAGGACCATGCCGAGGGCCCTGCGGCTCTGCCCTGGAGCATTTCCGGGGCTTTTATCGCCCCTAACATTATCTGAGGAGCTTCCGGTCACTCCAACAGGTCGCCCTGCTTCAAGAGCCCTTCTTCTCCTTGGTTTATTTTTCAAATTATAAAAGAGAGTTTCAGAGGTAGTAAAGTGAGCCAGCCAGGAAACAAGCTACATAAGCAAAAGAGGCGCCTGGAGCTTAGGAGAAGGAAAGGCTTGGGGGGGGGGGGGGGGAAGGGTTGGGAAAGGTGTGTGTGTGTGTGTGTGTGTGTGTGTGTGTGTAGGCGCGTCAAGGGCCCTTCCTTCTCCTTAAGTCCTCTGGGTAAGTGGTTTTACTTCACTCTCACCTGACCCCCAAGTCTCCTGCTTGTCTGTAAGTCTAGGATGCTAAGCTTTGTTTGAGTGACATCTCTCTGAACCCAGGTCCCTGACAGCTGACTAGTCTGCTTCCTGCCAGTAGAAAGCAAGGCGGTTGGTCTGTGTCTCATTGTATGAATCTCCTTGTTCTCCTGAACCGCCTGACTCCCCCGGGATCACACTTCCTTTCTGAAACCCCAGTTGTTCCCACTGACCTTCCCAGGGGCCTTGTCATAAGCTTTCGACATTTCTATTTTTAGTTTTAGGCTCCCAACGGAAATGAGAGGGAATCAAGCTAGGCAGCCTTGCCCTCTTGCAAAGACTGAAGGTGCCCTGTGTTGAAGGGCAGAAGGTGGCACAGAGGGGTTGCCCGGAGACAGGACAGATGCAGGGAGAGAAGGAAAGAGGCCAGAAAGCAGCCCTCTGGGCGCCCTCATTCTGGGGGAGGAGAAGGTGAGGCAGGAAAAGCATTGAAAGGAGCCACACAAGACCATCGGTTGCAGGAGCCACGGGAGGGTCCCTGAACCGGAGGTTGTAGAGGTGTATGAAGTTCATGGGAAGGTCCCTACTGACTTTGAGGATAGCAGTTTCAGGAGGATGGTGGGGCTTGAAGGCAGTCTGACTGGACAAATGAAGGAATGAGTGGGTGAAGACCCTAAGCGTAAACCATTCTCCCGGTATTATGGAGCGAAAGGAAGAGATGGCATTGACATGGAAAGAATATACAGTGGAGAGGTCTGGTGTGGCTTGCCATATTTATTTGTGCCACGGATGAACATGTTGGTACCCAGAGAGGAAGGCCCTTACAGAAAGGAAGAGACTGGAAAGGCCAAAGACAGAGAAGATAATTGACAAAGCCAAGTCCCAGTGAAGGAGGAGCCTTGGGGATTCATACTGAAGGTGGGAGCCCTTGTATTAATTGAAGCAGCATGTGGTGTCCCCTGGTGCAAAGCATGATAACATATGGTAAAACTGGGTTGGAGCTCTTGGCTTAGCCTAAAGGTGGCATCTAAACTATCCCCAAATCTGAATCTTGCCATCTTGGCCTCCGGAGCCCAAAGCGATGTTATGAGAAAAAGAAAGAGGATGAGTGTGGTTGGCTGGCCCAGGTGCAGTAGGGCCTGAGACAACTTACTTATAGAGCAGCCTGGAAAGAGGAAGTGAAGGGGGAGAACACACACACACACACACACACTCTGAGAGCAGGCTTGAGTCACTTTTTCTTTCAGTCACCTCTAAGGACAAATTAGACAGAAAGCAAGAACAAGATGCTCAGGCCTTAAAGCTGCTCCCCTCCCCTTCCAACCTTCCTCCCATTGCATGCAGGCAAATGAACAGCTGAAGAAAGCCTCACCCCAAGGCCTGGGGTTGAGTGCACCCTGTTTGGGCTCCTTGATAAACATGTAACAAAGCTTCCTAACCAGTGTGGCAGGTTATGGATCTTCTTAGTCCTAGGAAGGAGTGGGGTCTGGGGTCAGCTGCCTCAGCATGGGTGCTCAAGAGCCTAGAACCGTGCAAGGTTATTCTAACATAAAAAGGCACTCTACTATGTGCTGAATGAATGCCTACCTGAATGTATTCATTATATGTACATTAGGCCCTTGCCTGTTGGCTCAGTTGATTAGAGCATCGTCCCAATGTACAAAGGTTGCAGTTTTGATCCCTGGTTAGGGCACATACAAGAATCAACCAATGAATGCATAAGTACCATATTTTTCTGTGTATAAGACACCCCCCACTTTTCCAACCCAAAATTAAGAAATCAATATTTTAAACATTTTGCTGGTTTTCCTCTTAAGGTCTTCTTCTTTTTTGGGACCTTAAGGAGCTGTTCTTCCTGTTTTTAAAATATATTTTTTATTTTAGAGAGGAAGGGAGAGGGAGAGAGAGATAGAAACATCAATGATGAGAGAGAATCATTGATCGGCTGCCTCCTGCACACCCCCTACTGGGGATCGAGACCACAACCCAGACAATGTGCCCTTGACCAGATTGAACCCAGGACCCTTCAATCCATAGGCTGATGCTCTATCCACTGAGCCAAACCAGCCAGGGCTGTTCTTTCTGTTTTCTCCACTGTCTGATCATACACTCAGTGGGAGGAGGTCCAAATTGTCTCTCTGCAGCTCTGTTTCCATGCTCTTTTGCATAGCTGATTACATTCAGTTTCAATTTTGTAGAGTAAGACAATCGCTTACCGGTATTTATCTTTTTATTTTTTGACATCTTTATGGGCTCAGAATGCTGCGGTCCCTGTTGCATCTGCGCACTCTCCACTTCCACCTACAATTACAGCATCAGCTGAGTCAGTAACAGTAAGGCTCGTGATTGGAGGAAGCCTGTTTGACAAGGTATGGGCAGCTATGCACCCCCCACCTTCCCTCCTCGGCTGATTTCTGTGTATAGGATGCCCCTCGATTTTCAATCTAACGATTTTAGGAAAAATAGCGTCTTATACACGGAAAAATATGGTAAATGGAACGACAAATTGGTGTTCTCTCTGTCTCTCTCAAATAAAATAAAAAATATCTATAACTACTATTGGGAGCAAAAAAGTCACCCTAAATATCTCTTAAGTGACTGACTAAATGCATTTAGTGTGCATTGGAAAAATATATAATTAGAAAATTAAACCTGTGATTTCACAAACATTATTGGTTAGGACAAGGCTAAGTTAAAAAAAGAATTAATGTTGATTTCAGGAAAAATGTAAGTGACGGTAACATTACAAGCAGATATGCCAGTCATCAGACTGAGATACACTGTCTCCCCCATTGCCCACATCACCCACGGGAGCCTACATCAGTCTGGGTTGGGGGAGAAGGGAACTCACTGAGTGTCGGGTGCTGGGTGTACATTTTTCATAGGTGTCTCCAACCTGGTTACAGCCCTCTCAATATTATCTCTATCGAAGGATCATCAACCTTACAAAATTTATGTAATGTGTCCAAGATCAAGCAGCTGTCAATGGCAGAGCCTGAATTCAAACCCAGCTCTGGCCGACTTCACAGCCTTGCTCCTCTCCCTGAGTGCAAGGAGAAGAGTGAGCCCATGTGCAGGGAATGTTCCACTCGGGGGAGGAAACACGAGGGTGTTTCCTTGGGAAGTTCTCTGTCTCAGGGAAGCCGGGTGAGCCCACCTGCTGAGCCACTGTGGGGGATTTGAAATCACCCTCTCCTGGCCAGCTTGGCTCAGTAGTTGAGCATTGACCTATGAACCAGGAGATCACAGTGTGATTCCCGGTCAGGATACATGCCTGGGTTGTAGGCTTGATCCCCCGTGTGGGGTGTGCAGGAGGCAGCCAATCAATGATTCTCTCTCATCATGGATGTTTCTATCTCTCTCCCTCTCCCTTCCTCTCTGAAATCAATAAAAATATATTAAAAAAAAAAAAGAAATCGCCTTGTCTGCAGCTTTCATCCTAATCTGATAGAAAACGGAAAGAAATGAAAGCACTGGAGCAGGAAGACCTGTAGAGAGCAAGTCTGCCACTACCGATGGCACCTCATATTGGGAACTAAAACTATGGATTATTCATTGCAAGATATTTTTACAAGAATCCCCATATTTGAGGGACGTCTCAAGTTTTCACAATCCCCCCTCCCACAGGGATCTCTAGCCCCTTGCTACTCTACGTGAGGAAATTTAGCTCAAGCCTCCTCTATCTGCCTAACCATGACATAAGCATTCATTTCATTACTGCAGCCACCCCATGTTGATAGGGCAAGGGTGAAGGGGGCCCATCCTGTGAGGTACTGTTCTGAATTTATGTTTGTGTCTCCTGACCCAAATTCATATGTTAATCCCCTAACCCCTTCTGCCCCCCCTCCAATGTGAGGGTATTAGGAGGTGGGGCCTTGGGGAGGCAATTAGGAGTACATGAGGTCGGGAGAGTGCAGCCCTCTTGGGATGGGATTGGTGCTCCTATAAGAGAGGCCAGCATCGGCTTTCCCTCTGCTCCAGCACATGAGGAGACAAGAGGTCAAGATGTTCACAGTCTGCAACTCGAAAGAGAGCTCTCGGCAGAACTGAACCCTGACCTCGGACTTTCCGTCTCCAGAACTGTGAGTAATAAATTTCTGTTGTTTACAAACCACTGTGTGGGGTGGTAGTTTGTTACACAGCCCAAACAGACTACGACAAGAGTCACAAGTGGCGAAGGAGGTAAAATCCCCTTTTAACCCATCAGCACCCCACAACTACGGTCCAGATTTCAGCCTGGGAGGGTGAAGTACAGTCATGCTCACCTGCTCCCATTCTCATCTCCCCCCGTGCCACGCCCATCTTCCTCCCACCCCTCTACTGGGCTGGAGGAAGTAGATCTACTCTCTCTTTGCAAGAATTTTTCTTGCCTCATCTCCTTGCTGTGGTGGCATTTGACCTTGTCCCTTCTCTGGGGTCACAGTGGGGATGCAGTGAGGGAAGGCAAGGGAAAGTGAGTCGGGAGGTGTTTCTGAGTTTTATTTTATGTGTTGTTGCATTCCTCCTTTGGGAAATCTTGGTATCACACGTTGGCACTGGCCAGGTGCCCCAGTTTGGGAGGTAGGTTGGGGTGGCAGTAGGTTCTCCCCTTCGCCTAGAGGTGTCTCTGCTTGCTTCCCCCGTGGCTTCCTGGGCTTGCCTGGCGGCCTGAGCCTGGGGCTCCTGCAGGACCCAGGGAGTGCTTCCATGCAGGAGGGAGGAAGTAGTCAGAGTCCCGGAGCTGGATTCTGGGGTGCTGGTAACAGTCCATTTTTCTGATCTGGGCAATGGTTACACGGGGTGTTTGCCTTGTAATAATTCATTCATCGTCTGATGATTTGTGCCCTTTTTTGGTATGTGTGTTATTCTTTTTTTTTTTTCTTTTTTTTTAAAATATATTTTATTGATTTTTTTACAGAGAGGAAGGGAGCGGGATAGAGAGTTAGAAACATCGATGAGAGAGAAACATCGATCAGCTGCCTCCTGCACACCCCCTACCGGGGATGTGCCCGCAACCAAGGTACATGCCCTTGACTGGAATCAAACCTGGGACCTTTCAGTCCGCAGGCTGACGCTCTATCCACTGAGCCAAACCGGTTTTGGCAGTAAAAGTAAACTTTAAAATTTCCTTTTGTATATTGACAGAACTCCAACCTTAACTAGAAGTTAGTGTCTCAACCTAATGGAATTATACAGCACTGCCTTCCCAAACTCTAAATATTGTGATATTTTCTTTTATTATTTTTAACAATGTCTGTTATTTTATTATAAAGCTATATGCAAATTGTAAAAAATTTAGAAAAGCACAAATGAGAAAATAACAATCTGCAATTTTACTACCCAGACAACTACTATTATTTTTTATTTCTTTCTTTGTGTTCCGTAGGTATACATAAAAATATATATACACAGCTTGCAATAGTAGAGTCATTTTAAATTTTGAAGCCTACTTTTTTCACTTAGTATCTTGTGAACATTTTCCCATAATTAACTATACTTTGAAAATAAAACTTTTAATGCATACAAAACATTTTATGTTGAGTCATATGCTATTCATCTGTTCATTCATCCAACCATTCTGCAAATATTTGTTGAGCACTCACCATACTCCAGGAACAAAACAGACATGCCTGGCCGGTGTGGCTCGTGAACAAAGGGTCGGCTCATGAACAAGGAGGTCAGGGTTCGATTCCCAGTCAGGGCACATGCCCGGGTTTCCGGGCTCAATCCACAGTAGGGGGCATGCAGGAGGCAACTGATTGATGTTTCTCTTATCAATGTTTCTATCTTTCTATCCATTTCTCTTCCTCTCTCTAAAAAAATAAATTAAAAATATTTTTTAAAAAGAACACAACAGACATGATCTCTTGTCATCAGGAACTTTTAGTCTATAGGGACAGAGAAAATGTAAAAATTAATTAAACCAATAAAAATTCAAATTGAAATTTCTCATAGAACTTGGCAAGTTGATTCTAAAATTTATATGGAAAAGCAAAGAATCAAGGGAAAAAGACCAGTAAAGAGCATCATAATAGTAGAATAGTTAAATAGTAAAGACCATATATCTGAATTCTGTAAGTTATTTTTGTTTGTTTGTTTCTTTTAAGATTTTTCATTGATTTTCAGAAAGAGAGGAAGGGAAAGGGAGAGAGAGAGAGAGATGGATGTCAGAGCAAAACATCTATCGGCTGCCTCCTACACACCCCTCACTAGGAATCAAACTGGAGGCCTTTCGGTACACAGGATGACACCCAACCAACTGAGCCACATTGGCCAGGGCTGAATTCTGCAGGTTCTTCTTAAAAAAAAAAAAAGAAAATCTGTTTTTTATTTATTTCACCGAAAGGAAGGGAGAGGGAGAGAGACAGAAACCCCAGTGATGAGAGGGAATCATCGTTTGTGGAGGTGGTTGAATGGTGCTTTAGTGTGGTCCAAATGTACTGGTTCTGGGGCTTCGTGAGAGGTGCAGCCAAGGTCAGCTGTTGCTTGTGCCTCGCCCTGGGCCCCCTGGTGTGAGCTACAAAGTCATCTGCAAGTGGTTGCCGCTTACGCTGGGCCTGGAGGTGCCTGGGAGAGGCTAAGCTGCCAACGGAGGCCAGCTGCCACTACTGCCAGGCTTGGGCTGCTGAGCAGGAGGTACGGGGCACGCTGAGGCCAGGTGCTGCTTGTTGGGAATTCGTGAACCTGGAGGGACTTTAGTAAAGTCCACAGCGTGAGCCAAGACAGGCCGTTAGTATAGAAAGGCAATGGGAAGTGGCTTGGGTGGGTCCAAAAGTTGGGTGGAGCAGGGTCTCAGGGAGTCACCAGGGAGAATCAAACGATGTTGGCCAGGTTAATAGAGACTCATATATGGCTCTGGCCTGTGCATGCAGCTAGGGCTTAGCAAAGGAATAGTGGCTTCTGTTAGCACTTTCGTCTGGGAGAAAGCTGCCCCTCCAGTCCTTGCCCTAAAGCCAGGCAATTCAGTTCCTTCCATATGCCCCTGGCACCTTTTGAGCTGCTGCCCCAGCGCTAAAGCTCAGAGCAAATGAATCCATCAGTAAGTCCATGTGCCAGCCCTTTAAGAGGAACCCCTGGAACTCCAGCAGCCCTCCTTCCCCCTCAGCCACCAACCCCACTGGTTTGAACAGCCAGAAGTTAGGGGACTTCTCTTCCAGGTACTGGAACCCTTGGCTGGGGATCCAGTATGGGGCTGAGACCCCCTGCTCCTCATGGGGGAACCTCCATGCCACTGAGACAGCCTTCCCAATTTTTAACTGCCACCGTTAGGTGTGGGGCCAGCCGTTGAGTCTCCACCCCTCCCACCAGTCTTGATGTGGCTTCTTCTATATATCCTTAGTTACAGGACTTCTTAGTTTAGCTGGACTTTAGGCAGTCCTCCATGATGGTTGTTCCGTAGTTTAGTTGCACTTCTGATGTGGTGAGAGGAGGTGAGTCCAGCGTTTATCTACTCTGCCATCCTGACCAGAAGCCCCATTCATCAGTTCTTAAAAACAGCAGTATAAAGTGTTCTCTTCTTAAAAATTGATTACTTTAAAATATATATATTTTTTTATTGATTTCAGAGAGGAAGGTAGAGGGAGAGAGAGATAGAAACATCAATGATGAGAGAGAATCATTGATCAGCTGCCGCCTGCACACCCACACATGGGGATTGAGCCTGCAACCCGGGCATGTGCCCTGACCAGAAATCGAACCATGATCTCCTGGCTCATCAGTCTATGCTCAACTACTGAGCCACGCCGGCTGGGCTGACTTTTTTATTTTAGCTTTCCTTAGGTAGAATGTAAAGCTGCAGGGTATATAAGGCTAAGCTGGTGATGTGTTTGAACAAACATATAGAAATAGCAGATCGTTAGCCTGTACCCCTTTGCCACCAATCTGGTCATGGGAGGTCCCCTGAGCACCAAAGTGCAAGGTACACCCTTTATAAAATGTAGAAACAGTTTTCTTTTAATGTAGCTTAGATAAAAATGCAGCAATATTAATTTTTTCCCCTTCAATCTCATGAAACTAAGGGTTTTCAATATGTCGAGGTCTGTGACTTTTAAGGAAACTTGAATCCCTAGTTTAAAGTCTTTATTTTACTTTTCGGCTCAAGATGGTATATTAATAAATATTTTGAATGGGTCATGTGTGAAAACAACGTGAAAAGACTATTGAGACTTTGAATGTAGATTTTTGTTTCTGTCTTCATGAAACTCAGAAGAAACTAATTTTTCTAGTGGAAAATAAAATCATCCGGGAGAAATATCAGAAACAGGGAAGTTCCACTCAGACACTCAGTGTCCTCTTCCTGGCAAGCTACTGTCCAGGAAGACAGGAAGAATTCAGAGCCACACATTTTTCCTTCCTTTTCAGAGAGGCGGGGCTCAGGATTCAGTCGGGGAATCAGAGGCTTGTTAATGACTGCTCTGTTGCAGCTAAACCAACAGAACAAACAGCTGCCCTGCTCCTCGACTCAAACAACCCTGCGTACAGCGCTTGTGCTGCGGCATGGAAATCGGTGTGTATTCTTACCAGGAGCTGTGCTTTCCAGGGCCTCACGTAAGTAGCTCAGCTGTTGGGGAGAGCTTTACCATGGAAACTGCAGTCGGAAACAAAGGGGGGCATTGCCAGGGAGAAGAGGGACGCGTTGGTTCTACACCGATCACATCCATCATCACTGCTAACTCATGCTGGTCATTTTATGGTTCCTATTTGTTTCTGGGTTGCTGTGAGAAACTCACGGTCTCCTAGCATTTCTAAGCCGAAAGCTGAAAGCGAACTCTCCCTTGCGGTCCTCATGCTGTCGTCCAAGGAGTGGATCTGCTCTTTTGAGCCTTCTGCTTCACAAATGTCATTTATTTCCAAAAAGGAAAGTTTGCTGCAACTCTTTTTACCTGCGCCTTTGCTTTTGAAACATGGTACGTGGAGCTGCCTGGTTTGTGCTTTTTCTCCAGTTGTTCAACTACTAGCTAACCACGTTAGGGAGGGGAGCGCACTTACTCTGCGTTATACAGTATCCGAATCTCCAAATAAAATGGAAATTACCGTGCTTATCAGTATGTCAGATAGTGTGCTCTATTATAATGTCATTTATTTAGCCTAAATTTTTGTTGAAATGTGGAAATGCAGATGTTTTAGGAAATCATCATCACATTTCAATTTGGTGGTTAAATATATATATATATATGTATATATTCAATTTATAGATCTATAGTTAAGGAAAGGCTTATAAGCACTTTTCAATCAAATATCATTCTTGCAATTATTTTCAATATAGTCTACTTCTAGCTATACTGTTAAGCCTAATTTCAATTTGCCTCCTTCAATGAGAATTTATTTTTATTTTTTAGTAGCATTTGCACTTACATTTAAATTCAAGGTCAGATTTTCTGAACTTCTAGTTTGAACTTCTTAGTTTTTTCCGCATGTCTTCAATAAAATCTAAGAAATGGTTGTTTCTAGTTACAAGGGTAATATTTGCTCTGACTTCCATTTTTCAAGTGGCTGACTTTTTAAAAATGTGCCTTGAAATGACCATTTCACCCACCTGCTGATATTTGGTGGTTCTATGACCACATCAACTCTGAAATACTGTGTATCGCCTTTAAGGTCTGTTCCGAGGTGCCCTCCCACTTGATATTTTTCAATATTCCTCAGCAAAACTTTCCTCCTGTCAGGCTCGTCCTCCCCTTTTCATGTTATTCTCGCCCCCTTCTTGTTCCCTTCAATCACACCATGTTCTCTTCTAGGAAAATGCTCATTTAAAATCTAAAGTTGATAGGATTTCATGACAGACTGATTTGGGAGATAAAGATGGAGAGGTCAGGATTCCTCCCAGGTTAGAGGTGGATGATAATGCCATTCACTGAGACTTAGAATGGAGAAAGCCCAAGTTTATGGAGAAGAAAAAAACTTCATTTTAGCGAGCTGACTGGAGGGCCTGGGCAACACATCCACGTGACGTGCCCGCAAAGGAGTTGGATGTTTGCGTTTGGACAGAGAAGACTGGGCTAGAGATTCAGATTTAGAAACAAATTTCAGTGGTTGTGGTAAGCCATGCAGGTGGATGCGGTCACACTAGATGTTTCCTAAAATGAGAGGAAAGAAAGGCTAAGTAGGGAATCCTAGGAAACATTCATTTTTAAGGAGATGTTTGAGGAAGTATAGAGAGATTTGCGGTAGATGGAAAATCAGGAGGTGTCATGGAAACCCAGGAAAAAGGAAGTTTCGAGAATGAGACAGTGGCCAGAAGTGTAAAGAAGGGGCTAAGAGAAGAGAAGCTAGAGCGTAGGAAAGACTGGACAGTTGGAAAAAGTGAGCTGGCAAAGAGGGCACGTGCCCAGGAAAGCACCACCGAGTGTCAGTCACAAAGCACAATAACTGGCTTCCCCGGGGTTTCCGCAGAACTTCACATCCTGTAAACGTCAGTGTGATCGTGTCTGAGAGTCCAACTGTCTGAGACTGAGGTAACCGCTTTGTGTAAAGTGTTATAAAAAGAGCTCTGAACTGGCCAAGAGTAAATGTGTAACAGACCGGGAGTCAGGGGCCTAGAAAAGCTGGTGGGACAGGTAGGACAAGAAATGCAGTTGGGTGCCTTGGGCTAGAAGTAACAATGGATTTCCAAATAGATATAAAGTTTGGGGGATGAATTATGCCTGATCACATATCTTTCTCCAGGCCCTCGATCTTATGAAAATGTCCTTTAGGTGCTGCAAATTCAGTATGTCCTCATCAAAGCTCACCTTCTAGGCTCCTCTAGCCCATCCGCACCGGCTTCTCCTTTCTTTCAGATGAGAGCATTGCCAGTCACCCAGTTTTTTGAAGTAGAAACATCAGTCATTCTCTTCCAGCACCATCCCTTCTGCCATCAAGTTCTGTCCATTCTTTCTCCACATTCTTTTGATTCTGTCCACTCACTCACTCACTCACTCACTCACTCACTCACTCACTTTTCATTTCCATGTCCATCACCTTAATTCAGGTCCTGAAATATTATTCCTAACTGGCCTCCCTTCTTCTAGTCCTTCCTCCTCTTCCCAACTCATCTTCCACAATTCTAATGAAGCAAATTTGACCATGTGACTCTCATGATTAAAAAAATCTCCCAATTCTAGTGAGGAGAAAGTCTGACCTCCTTAGCATGACATCACTCAGGGCCCTCACTGACCTGGCCTTACCCCACATCTTAGCTGCATGTCCAGTTGCTTTCTGCCTCCACACATCTATCTTATAACACCACTAAATTTCTCTTTGTTCCTCAACTCATCATGCTCTCTTACACTTGATTCACTATAAAGATAAGCAACCTTGTTGTACTACTATGATCATTAGCTTCAGTGCTAGAGGAGGGGAGATGGGGGAAGTTGAATGCAAGTGAACTGGACTAGCCAGAGGGAAAAGAATGGGGATGGAAATGACTCTTTGATAAGAGTTGTGATCTCCTCATTTGACTCAATGCTTATGAGACTGTATTTCTTAAATAAGTCATGATTCAAGGATAAGGATATATCAGGGAGACAAGTATACCTAACAGAGTTAACTTCACAACAGAGATAGTCTGAGTAAGGTGTAAGCAGCTGGAGGAATAGCCTTCTAATTGTGGGGAATGACATCAACAGAGGACAGCGATCTGTACAGGGCAGAAGGTCCTGGGTAGGGGAGTAATGTTGGTAAGGCCGGGAAGAGGTCAGGGCATGATTGTTGGAGACTTTCAATGCCAAAGTTGACACCCTAGGCATACTTTACTCAGCAGGGAATGGGGAGACATGGAAGTTTTTCTTAGGCAAAGCAATGACTTAGTGAAGGCAGGCTTTTAAGTAGATTAATCAGGCAGTAGTGTGCAGGACAGATTAGAGAAGCAGGGAATGCAGGCTGGAAGAGCAAGGTGAAGCACAGTAATCTAGGTCTGAGATGCCATATTTGCTTAGTTACAAGAAAAAATGCTACATTAAATGTGTCAATGATTAAAAATAAATCTTGAGTTTAGGTATATAAAATCTCGAAAATATAGACATCTCAGAATTAAAGAAATAAGAAGATGAAGATCTGAATGAACTAAGGTGGTGATGTTAGAAATGGGAGGGAAGAGTAGATGCCAAAAAAAAAAAAAAACTCCCACAAAACACATTTTGAAGAATTTGAGAGACTGAATGTTAAAAGTTAGAGAAAGAGAGACCGAGAGAGAGAGAGGAGGAGAGAATATTACAATATGACTCCATGATTTTGAGTCTGAATGAAAGTGGCAAGGGATACCATTAAGAGAAATGGGGAAGTCAAGAGGAAAAACACCAAGCTAAATTTTATATATTGAGTATGAGGTGAGGAAATGTCTAGCAGGCAATTGAAATGATGGACCCAGAACCAGAATGAGTATGCAACCAAGGAAGTATCTACACAGAAGTCAAAATGGAAGACTTGAGATTGAAAGACATTCCAAATGATGGTGTATGTAGAGGACC